>NW_008625262.1:73502-171839 GCF_000691845.1 Merops nubicus | reverse complement strand
GGACCAGCATGTCGATCACAACCTCATCGGCTGCCCAGTGCCAATGGCTGCAGGCAGGCTGCACAAGCTCACTTGAGTAGCGTTTGGTTTGATCCTGCAAGTAATGGGTATTCCAGAGGAACCATTTTCCCCAATCCGATCCTCGGGCTGAAGGGCTAGAAGAGAATGCCAGAGGGAGAGAAGTGGGTTTATGATTTTTGCTGAGGAAGAGGCAGTGTAAGCAGAAGTGGGTTCCTGCAGGGCTCCAGTGCTGCCATTCAGCATGAGCTGACTCAGGCTCCAGTTCATGGAGGTGTTGAAGTCACTTAACCTTTAAAGATGTAGCATCCGCTCCCTGCTCCACGTTATCCCTTGGGAAGGCGTTTTTCTGATGGTTTTGATCAATTGGCATAATCACTGAAACCTTAAGATGAGTAATTAAGATGTTAAAGGCTTTGGCTCACACAAATTACATTAACCGGTACATGCTCCACATCTGCACTGTCAGCCCGCCTTGCAACTTACCCCCGTTACCTTTTTACTTCTGTGTCTTAGAAAAAAAAGCCTTGCTTAAAAAAATGACAATGAAGCCTTTTTAAAAGAAAAAACCAAGCCAAACCATGCCACTTTAACCTCCTTAAAATAAATAAAGGGGAGAAAAAAAAAATCCATTCTGTTCCATATCCAGCACCAGGGTTTTGTTGCTCTTCCCCACAAAAAAACCCACATACAAACAGGAAGAGGCAACTCTGGTAAACTATGTTTTCAAGAAAACATCTCCTCCCATTACTGTTATTATTATTTTAAGGGATATACAGCCAAAATCCACCTGATAGAACCAATTCTCATTCAATGGGTATTTACTACTGTTCAAGAAATGGGCCTTATACTGCTTTTTTATGGACCATATATGCTTTATTACTGCACAGAAGAAAGCCTGAAGGTCCTAAGTGAACTCAGTGTTTCCCTGTGCTACAGCCTCTGCAAAAACACTGCAAGAATATGCCTCAGAAAAATGTGACTGAAGAGAGCGGGTGGCCGAAGGAGGCAGGAGTGGTACCTGCATGAAGGTGAAATAACTTGCCCAAGGGCTGAGCAATGTCTGATCATGGTGGGGCTGGAAGAAGGCAAACCCACAGCCTGAACCAGTCACTGTGCAGTGAAAAGTCCTGTTGGAGGGGAACTGATTTAAAAATGATGAGCCCAGGGGAGCTGCAGCTGTATGAAGGTCTCCCCTGCCCGATGCCCCAGGAGAGGTGTGCAGTGAGTGGCACCGTGTGCCCAGCTTCCCAGTTTATCCAGGGAGTCAGCACAAGTTTATTTATTTCAGTCCTTTCCTCCAGCAAATGGCAGTCACTGTTGTCACCAAATACCACAAGGAGAAAACAAACTCTGCTGGAACAATAAGCCCCATGTACCCAAGCTCATGGTGTGTCTCCAGGCAAGCACTGGATGGGGATGTCAGTTCAGAAACCAAAGGATATCCAGGGCTACTTTCCTTGGTCACCACCCTGCCAGCATGGCTGACACTGCATCTCATTAAAATGCACACAACAGAGCTATCTGCAGCAATTTGCTCTTGTTTATTAAAATCAATAAATGAATGGCAACGAATGAGACAGAGATGCCCACTAACTGGCTTGGAGTTGCAGCAAATTTTTGTAGCAGGTTACAGCCTGACAATGTATTTTAAGCATGAAGATTACAGGTAATTCAGCCCACAGTCCATCCTCAGTTTGATGATATCTGTGCAATGTAAGTTAAAAAAGAACTGGGTTTTAAGGACATCATCTGAAAAAAAATGGGAAACATTTCTTCATCCTCCTGCCAAGGCAAAAAGAGAGGGAGAGCGAGGGGGAGAGAAAGAAAGAGAGAGAGAGAGAGAGAGAGATGCTAAATGGAGCAATGAAGAATTTATTTATCCCTTTACTGTTTCTTTTCTTTTGGGGCAAGCGGTGGGGTGGTGTTTCTGACCCAAGTGAGCAGGCTGCACACCCACCCTGCAGTCCTGGCTCTGATGGTGACAGTCCCACACATGCACATGCACTGCCTCAGTTTCCCCACATGAGGAAAACTGATAGACCACATTGGCCTGCATAAGCAGGGCTAGGCCATGTTAGCAAACAATATGTAGAGGGCTGAAACACCAAGCTTTGTGTCATGTCAGTGGATGCCTGTGTGAAGTAACAAGGGATTAAGGAATCACAGCTTTATAGGAAGCACCACGTAATCGATGGAAGAACAGCAAAGCCCTCCAAAAGCTAGGATCAAACGCCTTTTTTCCAAGTCTTTGCACAAACATAGGGTAGAATAGCTAATATATGTCCCTAAAACTGGCTTCTTTTGAATAGTAAATGTGTTCTTTGTGAAATTTTCCCTTTCAAGTAGGCTTCCCTGCCTCCAAATTGTTTTATCACTGAATCAGTGTGGGCTCTTTTCAGCAGAGCACTGGCTGGGCAGAGACAAAACCAAAGGGGTAACAACCTGCAGAGGAGCCTGGGGCACCTGCGGCAGGTTCATGAGGATTACACCGAGGAAGGGCAGGCTGCAGGGTGTGGGCAGCCAAACCCTGTGTGCTGCGGGGCCACGTGTTACTCCAAAGAGCAGCAGTGGGAGTTGTACTCCATCCATCACACTCCTCCTCTGCACGGGACAGGTCTTCAAACAATGTCAGTTGCTCCCGGAGGGGATCGGCAGCTTTTCATCTCCCAGCTGGAAGCCAGGAGGTACTTGGCAACTGCTCTGCACTGCCAATACATATTGCCTTCTCATTTGTTCTGCAGGTTAGTTCATGCTCTGTCCAAGACCAGGTGAAAAAGTCTGTGAGAGATGAGCTGCCACCAGCTGTGGCATGGTGCACGCAGCATTTGCAAAGCTTCTCTGGCAGTTTCCATGGTGCAGAGCGGGTCTGGAGGCACTGCAAGTCTCATGGCATCCCATGACCCACGTGGAAACGTGTGTGGGGCTGGGCATTCACTCTTGCATCACCGTCCAGGGCTGAACCACAGCGCCGTATTGAACAGCCATGCATGAGCTGGCTGATTAACTAGTTTCCCCTCCCTCCCTTTAAAGTCTGCCTATCTATGAAAAAAAGTCACTATATAATGCTCAGACAGCAGAGTCCTGTATTGCCTAATTCCATCTCAAATCCCACCACTGGCTCCCAGCAATCAAGGCCTCAGGGGAGCCGTGTAAACAAAACCCACAGCCCTGTGGTGGAGGAAAGGCTGTTCTGAGAAGCTGAGTGACAGCTTTGGCTGAGTCTATTTAAATCTGCCTCTGTTCTGTCATGGATAATAAAATTGTTCCTGGGGGGGAACACTTTAAAAGTAACACAAGACAGAGAAATGCAAAAGAGTGATGGCAACAGGGCAGTTTATGGGATAAAAAGAGGAGAGTGACTGGAGAACAGCCAGGGTGGTATTTAGAGCTTTCCATTCAGCAGTACATAGGTTGGCCAGCGCAGCCTTAGCAGTGGTTGCAGAGCAGAGCATGCACAGCCCTGCACTGAGGTGCAGTCTGGCAGCGGCTGCTATCAGCAAAGCCATGTGCCCCGAGCTGCCTTGCTCTGCAAGGGGGAGGATTAGGCAATCCCCAGCCAGGAAGAAATCTAACAAATATTTCATTCATAAAACAAGACAAGAAATTGTGTCCTGCCTGACCGCTTGCCTTTATTTGGGGGCTCTTTGGATTCTACTTTCCACGTCCTCTAGGCCCAATGGTGAAATCTGGGAACTTAAACTGGGAGACCCAGTTGCATGGTGGGAACCTCAAATGCGATGTATGAGGGTCCCTGTAGCACAGCCCGTGTAAGTCCCCCTCCATCTTTATCCACCAAAGAGACACACAGCCCTTGGTCACTGTGGGGCCAGAAGCACATCTGGCAGCACAGCCCAACTGGCCACCAGCAGAGGATGGATCCTTTGCTCAGGGCAATGCATGGACCCAGTCACCTGTTTAGATCCATCATGTCTGCATTTAATGGCAGGTCTGCACTGAGCCCTCTCTCCCCCTTTCCTGGATTCTGCCTTTAGAAAGGGGTTCTCCCTCTGCATTCACATAGCACAAGTTCCTAAATCCTGAGATATGTACCAGAGGTGGGAACATAAAATACATCAATTTGTACCATCTGTGTTTTGCACCTGAGTGTTGTTAGGTACGCTGGTAATCCAGCAGCCTCTGCTTACATGCCTCTTTAAGCCAGATTTGCCAGCTTCCATGAGAAGACACACTTAAATGATAGCCTGTTATTTTTTGGTGTGTTTTTTCTTTTCTTTTTTATTACTGAATGGCAGTTTTCCTCTTATTGAGTGCTGTCGAGGCAGAGAGGGGTTCCTGCAGGGCAGACAGTGCAATGCATGGAAGCAACATGAGCTTAAGCTTTGGTGCGTCTTTAAAATCAAATAGCACAAATAGGCTCTTGAAGTGCTCTAAGGCCATAGTGAGGGTGCTTTTATCTGGGATATATCTGCTGTGAGTAATTCCACCACTCACAGGAGCGAGAATCTCTCTGTAATCACTTGTGCAGGGACTAAACAAGACAACCTAATTACTTTCAGAGAGAGCGTTTTACAGCATGTAATTGGGTAGAAAGATGAGCAAAAGTTAGTTGGTATGGTTAGGCTGCTGGTCTGGGAGCCCTGATTGCCACTGCCTGAGATGTGCTCTGTGGCGGGGAGCTGCCTGCTGGGAGAAATAAAAACCATCACAGTCGGTTTTGGAAAACAGCCTGATGCCACGTGCGTTCTTGATTGATGGAGAAACAGCACCTCAAGGTTAAGGGGGAAGATAGAGGCTTGTGATACCTCAAGAGAGTGTCACTTCTTGCTCTCAGGGGCTGTAAGACCCCTTTGCAAGGATGCCCGGGTGGGAGCAGGAGCAGCAGGAGCAGCAGGAGGTCGGCAGAGCGTCGGGCTCAGCCCTCTTCAGCCACAGCAGTGGGCTCAGCAGGGTGTGAGCAGAGGATATAAAATTTCTATCTGAATTCTATTTCTCTGGACTGTTTGAAGACCACTCAATTCAGCTTCCACTGGAAAGGAAAGCATTGTAATTGAGATGAAATGCTCCTTCTGTTTGGTTTGGGTTTTTTTTTCCCTTTTTTTTCAATTTATTTTCCTCCCTAGCTACAGCATGGCTTCATGTGCTTCAGCAGAAATCGCTCCTGTGCTGCCCTCCCCTTGTTTCTAAAGTCTGCTCTTTATTTCCTTTCCCTGTATCAGGACTTTATAATGGCCCAAGGAATACAAGGCAAATAGCATCTTTCAGACCCAAACAAAAGGCATCTTTCCCAGTCACCAATTCCTTTAGACACATGGAAATGTGAAAATGCAAACTCAAAATCTGTGGCTGATATAAAATATCTTTCCTGCAGGGTTAACTGATCTGGAGAGGGGTGCCCCAATCATGGTTTTTTCCTAAAGCCAGGCACAGGAATACCAGTTTTTTCCCTGGTGAAGATCAGGGCTGCTCTGCTGAAGGATCTCACCTGAGGTTGGATTTTTTTAATTTTAAGGACTTAGTTTTTTAATATTTATGAGACATACATAAGTCTGCGAGGTTGCAGTTTGAGATCCATGTAGATTGCTACTTATAACCATGTTTTCCCTTGCCTAGGCAGGCTGCCTGGCGCACCACTTTAGTGCGGAGCTTGTGAGGGCTGGAGCTGCAACTCTCTCTACTTAGAGCAAGAAGCCAAAGGAGCAGGATCTCACATATCGTTCAGCCCATGAACCCATCCACTTGGACTGGGAATGCCCTCACCAGCCACAAGAACAAGCTAGGCTCCATAACCAAAAAATCGCATTTAAGGAACTCACCATCTGGGTATGATCTCATGTTAACTGTAAAGTCTGGCTGGAAGGAGAGGGAGTGAAGTTTAGGGAAGCTTTCATTGTGGCTGTAAGACAACTAGTGGTGAGGTGTGTTAATGGCTGACGACTCAGGCTGTGTGTTCCTTGGAGATAACAGCAGACCTCTAGGCATTATCGGATTAATTATCAATGTAATGAGCCTGTACTATAAAAAGGACCAGCTACTGTCTAACTCAGAATAGCTGTGAGCACCTGCTGACAAGTGGCTCTGTGGAGGAACAAGAGGATGTCACTGTCTGATCCCCCCGAATGCAGAGCGTGCCAAGGCTATCAGACATATCCCAAAGGAATCCTACCTCCAAATCGTGATGATGGCAAACGGGTGAGTGGCAACTGCCGAGGCACGTAGGGAGGGGAGGAGTGGTGCTGCCAAGGGGTTTTCAGTGGTGGTCCTTACAGGCTCCATCAGCTGGCTCGGTGCTGCTTCCTGATTGGAAATTGCTCTGGCAGCTCCTGGGGAGTTTCCTTTCCTGGGTTTGAAGGAGAAGCCTGCTGAGAGCTGCAGCTCTCTGCCATGTGCTTTATGGGGAGACGGTGATCAGTCCCACCTCTCTGAGTTCCTGGGGCTGGCCAGGGAAGATGTGCACACTCACTTCTGCAGATAGCGTAATTTGGGGTAGTTTTGCTGTAATGACAATTTAGGCAGGGAAGAATCAGCCCTTCACCAGGGATATGGGGAATTTTCTTCAAGAAACCCCATTATATTTCCAGGAAATTATCCCACAGACATCTGCAGTTCTGAAGTGGGTGTCTAGAGTTTTAGAAAATCTGAACAACCACAATTAGGCCTGATACCACAGGGGAACTGGACTCTTTGGAAAGAGCATCCCTGTAGCTCCATCCCAGTGTGAAGAGGAAAGTCTCAGCTTCCCAAGGAGCTACCTACCACTGTGCCAGATCCCCACAGTGAGGAATGTTACCTTAAAGCAGGTCCTTGGGTGTGTTGAAATCAGCAGAAAAATCTTCCATTAACTGAAAACTCCTAGATTTCTTCTTAGGTAACTTTCAGATATAGAATATTTTAAGGAAATGTCAGGTGTTTCAAATGCTTTTCTGTGAATCCTGTATGATGCCAAGAAACCTTGCTTTGGGTTTTAGTAGTAAACAGCACCAAGGATGTATTTTTAGCTTTCTAAACCATTTGTCAAACAGTTTTTGGTAACACCTTTTCCACACACAAAATACATGATGGAGCAGAGCAGCTGAAGGGAATTTTCATCTTCTTGTAGTAGTCTGGAAGATTTACTCCCAGCTTCACCACTAATAAATATGACACTCATCTCAAATTATAATGAGACAGGTTTTTGTCTCATTCTTGTAACACCCTTCAAAATTGTCTTGCTAAACTTATTTGTAGATCTATTTCTTAATGATGCTAAGGACCAAGCCAGTCCATATTAAAGGGAGGGTCTGGCCCTGTTTCTTAATGATCTACACAACTGAGTTTTTTACCCTGACTGTATTCCTGCAATCACCTGCAGGTTTTCTAGATTACAAAGTAAACAAAAAATGTTGCTTTACTGGGCTGCACTAAGGCCTGTTTCTCTGTATGCTACATACAGTTCTACCATTCCTCTCTCAAAGGTGTAGCTCTAACTCTCTTTAATAGTCTTGTTCACTTTTAGCGATTTTTCCTACTCAGGAGCTAAGCAAACTGAAGGAAAATTATTTGGGAAGGTGTAGAATAAAGAGCAAGTATTTCTCATGTTCACTAAAGTACTTATTCTCCACTCACAGTACCTACATTTTATCAAAATATTGACAGAAGGTACCAGAGTAAACACTTTTATCCCATATTAATTGCATTAATGTTCAAGA
The DNA here is from genome assembly GCF_000691845.1 of Merops nubicus. NCBI lineage: Eukaryota > Metazoa > Chordata > Aves > Coraciiformes > Meropidae > Merops > Merops nubicus. The sequence continues at coordinate 164,172 of NW_008625262.1, read as the reverse complement.
TTGAATCTCTGGCATTCCAGAGAGAGTGTGTATCTAAAGGATCACTGATGAGGCCTGAAGCATGACACATTTCCTCTGACCTTGGTCTGTTTGCTGCAGCAGTGGGAGTCTCAAACTGAGCTTCATCACTTTTATTCCCTGGAGGAGAATTCCCAGTGTGTGGAACCTTCTCTTCCCAAAAACTGCTGCCATGGCAAACCAGGGTATACAGACCCAACCTTTGTGCATGGGGGGCAATACTGGGGGGAAAAACCCCACTACTTCTTTTGGAAGAGTAGCTCATTTTTTAAGTCTGAAAGTTTGCAAAGATTTTGCTGAAGAGTGTGGGGAGGAGGCGGTGGAGGGGAGTACAAAGTTGGAGGAGGAGCTGGAAACGGAGGACGTTTACTTGGCACTCATCTTTTCATATCATCATTTCCCTTTTTCCAAGTACCTGAAATTTTATCACTTCCACCCACCCCTGGTGGGGGGTTAGGAATAAGAGAAAGATGTTGTTGTTGCCTTTGTTCCAGCTTGTTCTGCCACACAGAGACTGTATCAGACTTAACCCCCTCAAGCTGCTAATCCCAGTGATATACAGGATACTAAAAAGCATTTGTGCTTCTCTTAACTGTGGGAGGCTCCAAACACCTTCAGACTCCTGTCTTTCTCAATTAGACTCAGCAGCAGCTCCAGGCAGTGCCAGCCCTGGTGCAGCCTGTTGGTGGAGGAGGTGGACAGGGTACAGCCAAGGCTCTGACCTGGGTGAGAGAGAGAACTGGAGGAGGAGGTGTGTAGTATGAACCCCTCTGGTCACCCTGATGACTTGAGGAAGACAATAAGAAGCTTTCTGCCCTACTTTGCCTGTCTCTTTGAGGCTGGATGTGACCTTGTCTGTGAAGGTTGTATTGCAGCCCATCCACACATGGTGGAATCACCCTAAAAAAAGTTGTGTATTGTGCTACAGAGATACAGCACTTGATCTGGGAGGAGGGAAAGGGAACTGTGCCATTACTTGCCTTTGATCCTTCAAACAGTGTGAGTCAAATGCAAAGGTTTATTGTAAGGGACCAAGTGCCTCCATCATGTTTTGTGGAAACATCAGGAAAGCAGAAAAAGCAAACAATAACCATGATCAACCAGTACGTGCATCACAGCTCCTGGACCTGCACGTAGGGTGGGTGAAGGATGGGGAACCCCTGCCCACCTGAAAGCAAGACTGAGGGAGGCCTGGGAAAGCTAAGTAGCCTGGACATGGTTATGAGCAGTGCTAATGTATAGGAGAGCGGAAAGTGAATAAAAATCCTACCCTGACCCTTGGATCACAGTCCCAGGACTGTTACTGCAAACACTGTGTATCCAAAGCTAAACAGTAAGTCCACAGGACAACTGCATCCCCAGGAAGAGTCTAACCCAAGCTGAGCTCTGCAGCCCTGTCTTTGGCTTTTAGTGCCTCTGCACAACAGCATGACTTACACTTTAGAGTGAATGAGGCAGCTGTACAATATACCTGTTTATTAACCCAGCTTGCAGCAAAAGCCAGCCATTCTTGTACAAACACATATATAATTTAAGAGAGTCCCTTTCACAAAAGCATGCACAGTGGGAAGCCTTGACCCTCGAAGCACTCGGCTGATATTTATAATCCAAACAAAAGATACACAGTCACTGTGCTTCTGTTTACAAATCAGACACTCGTGCACCTTGCATAGGCTACTAAATGTGTCTTTGAGAGGGCAGGGCTGCAGTAAGTTGTGCCAGCCAGCAAAATATGAATTGCTGAGCGTGGCATTTCAAGGTACAGAAGCAGGAAGTCTGATCGCTAGGCCTGGGCAAAAGGGAGTGCTTCTAAATGTGTGACTGGGAGTGCAAGGTCCTCCAGGGGTGCTATTCCTGGCTCTCTCTGCTTCCAGTCAGGGTCACTACCACGACATAACCATGTTTAGACAGTCACCATTAGTCACTGACTGGTAGGGGAGCACAAGCTCAGGGCAAGGCGAGCCAAGGAATCCTGTTAAAAGCTTTCCCCCAAGTCTGAGACACTGCCATTAATACAGCTTTCAAAAGGGCTTGGGAGATCCAGTTTCTCAGTTCTATGGTGTGATACCATTTCTTTGAGATCCCAGGTTTGTGCAAATACATGGCACAATTTTTACACATCTCATCTTTGTTTACAGCCCTCACCAAGTTATATTCAGAGCTGCAGATGTATATGTATTTTTTTTTCTCTTTCCAACAAAACACACTGACAAAGCCCCCATTACATTTACAACAAAGTTTTCGTTTAGTTTTAGAACTAGAGAATCTGTCAGTCTATTGCTCATCTCTGATATAGTTTATCATCATTATATATTCTGATTCTTCAGCACCCACACATCTTTTCCTCTTACCTCTCTGTCAGCATAAAACACAGCTTCAGATAACTTCACAATGCTGGTGTTATACGTTGTGAATTTCTTCCTAATCCTTCTGTTTGCTCTGCCCAGTTTACTCTTGCATCTGAATACCATATATATGCTTCTTACCTTAACAGGATGTTACAGGGTCCTCCACCACATTTATGAAGGGCTTGCTAGTACCTACACTTGTCTGACCTCAATATTCTTCCTATGTATTTCAGAAGGAAATTTTAAAAAAAAAGAAAATATCTGCAGTTTCAGCCATAAACCTCATATCAGCTCTGGAATTCCAGATTCACCACTTAGAGAAATACTTTTGGCCTTTCTTCTTTAGGAATTAAATAGCCCTTCTTTGTCTGTATGAGCACTGAATCTAGTATTTAACTTTGTACAAATGCTGTTATTATGTATGTTGCTGCTGTTGTTATTTCCCTCAAGGAAAGTCAGGAAAAATCCTACCCATTTCTATTCCTGGTATAATTTAAGTCCCATTTGGTGAAAGCCCATCACTATAGTGATGGCACCAGGCAGGATGTGTTCTGGCAAGGAGCCAACACAGAGAAGAAAACATACGGTCATGGCACCAGCATGGAGGCTGCAACAAGGGAACGAGTCTCAGGAGCTCGATGTCTCTGTCCTGTTTCTCTCCTGGAGCTGCAGTACAACTATTTGTCCCATCAACGTGGCTGCTTCTGCCTGAGAAGGTGTGAAAGGAGCAGCCCTGTTGGGCAGCAGCCACCTTGGGAAAGGCAGGAGGTAGCAAAGCGGGCATCGCATTTCCCCATCTGCAGGTACTGATAACAAGTTTGCACAGCTTTAAGAAGCTGATGTCTTTAGTTGGATGTCTCTCTGGAAACTGTGTTAGCCTAATAATTGTGATTGGCAATGACTGCTGCTCACCGGGGACAGTATTAACAAGTTCTGCTTATCAAGGGCACGTTTAGGTACTGCCAAGCTATTTAAAGTGGTGCTCACTTAGCAGTGCAGGAAACCGGTCCTGCTCCTTCTGTGCCTTTGTAAGGTCCCAGTCCTGCCACTTCTAGCAGTTGTACTAGAAACCCCAAAAAGAAGAACATATGAAAACGCAGCCAAAATGAGCTGCCTAGCCCAAGCAGTTGGGCAGGGAGATATTAGGGATGGCTTTTTGAAGGAATATGACATATGAAGAAATGGTAGTTTAGTTTGATTCCTATTTATAATTCCCCTTTTTCTCTCATTTGTGGGCTTCTTTTAAAATTTTATTTCTCTCTCCTGCCATGGCCTAAATACAGTGGATTTTAAAAACATCCTCTTCCAGGCTCACCAAAGTTCTACAGTGCATTCTGTGTCTTAAAGGAACATGTATTTAATCTGGTGCTGAATCAGATTCCTGATCAGTTGAGGAGATGGGGTTGATGCAGCTGCTGGCTGGGCTGAAGGGAGATGAGGATGAAGGCTGCAGCTGGTTGGGGCTCGGTGGGATGGACTGCAGCAACCAAAGTTTCTCCTCATGCCCTTGAAACTCCACCCTCATGCAGTGTCCGATGGGTGGACTCCCATGTTCACCTCCCTCAGCAGGGATCCTGTGGAGACCCAGTCCCTGCTGATCATAAACAGCTCTGAGATCCTCAGAGGAGAGATGGTCTAGTTTTTCACAGATGAACTCAGGGCACTGCTCTGCAGTCATGTGAGCTAGATAGGACCAGCAGGGAGGAATCACATGGCCATCTCTGGGGCTGGAGGGGAGCTGGATGCTTGCCTCTGCCAGACACCAGAAAGAGTCCAGATTTCTTTGCTTTGGCAGGGACTGGGAAGAAAAATGCTTAGGGTGGAGAATACAGCAACAACCTCCCCTAAGGAGTGGTCCTCAGTAGGACAAGCTTTATATATTTTCCCCGTGCAGATGTGAACAGCTAGAAAAGAAAGTGGAAACACTATTGCAGTGATGTCATTAACAGAGACCCTGCAGTTACCGAGCTTTGTAAAGACATAAGGTACACCCAGGAGATGCTGCTGCCATGGGGACCATGAACCTGGGGATATTTGCTGCTCACAGAAGTAGAAATTTGCCATTTTAGAAGGTAATGGGCAATAGTTGTGGCTGAAGAAAAGCACACTGTAGCATGGGGTTTAGGGGATGGCAAAGTGAGTGCCTCTAATCAGCTGACATTTCTGCCAGGCAGGGATGAAAGCTGCTGTAAAAATGGGGAAACCTCAAATCTCTCTGAGCTGTTTGCTGCAATGCCTTTTCACCTCTTGCCTTTGAATGGTGCAGTCTGTTAATGAAACACTGTTCATTCCAAACCTCCCCTTGCTTATGACAATTTCTCTGGTTAGGAAGAAGCAGGGTAATGTTTTACTGCCTCAGTTCATCTGTTACCTGCTGCTCAGCCCTCCAGAGCCAAGCACCAGAACTGTCCTTACAAAGAGAAGGAATGTCAAAATTAAACACGGCGCTCGGAATACAAAGTGAGAAACGTAAACCTTTCTCCTGCAACTTTCAGGATGGTTAATGAGGAGAGCATGGATTTATCTAATGGGCCACTTCGATCATTTACTTCAGACACTGTGTCATCCTGCAAAGGGCTGAATGCATCCTGTGATGAACCGAGGCTCTTACGCTCCCTCTGCAGAGCTGAGGATGCTTGACATCACACAGAACGGGGTCCCCAGAACTAATTTGATCCTAACAAAGAATTCTTGTAAAGAAATAGCCCTATAGAGCTTTACATGCAATAAGGTAATTAACAGATCATAGGACCACTTGGGACATTAAAGACTCAGCATACCCAGTAGACCAAAAGGGTTGTAAATTCTGCCAAGGCTAATTCAGCCATGGTGCGTTAAAATAAGAAGTGAAAGAACAGAAATAAATAGGTTCAGAGTTTCTCACACAGCAGCTTGGAGCTATAGCTTTTTTTCTACCATCTGAAAACTTATTAACCTGCAAGTGACTTTTTTTTTTTTCCACCCCCCTTTTTTTGGTTGCTTGGTTTGTACTGCATCCAGATGATTCCAAAGTGCATGACTTCCAAGAAAGCTTCTGAAGTAGAGAAATAGTAGGTAGAAGATAGTTGTAAACAGTAATTGAAAAAAGTAAAAAGAAAGCACTGTTGCCCTTTTTGAAAAGCTTTTTTCACTAGGAAGTTCAAATGTGTATTCATCTAATTTTGCATGAAGGAATTAGAAGGAGGGAAAAAAGTCCTCTTGATCTTTGTCCTGCCTGTCCAGGTGTCCCGTGATGCAGGCCATGCTCCTTGTTATGGGTACAGAGAGGGCTGAGCAAATGGAGCTTTCATTTGCCTTCTTAGTCTAATCAGCATCATTTCAGTTGAATAAATGGAGAAGTACCTGGCCGAGATCTTGGCCTACAGAAGAATCTTTGCAGAATGGAAAGCAGTGGTCTGCCCCAGGCATTGGGAGGATGCTGAGGAGCAATGAGGAGACAGGGGGGTGATGTCCTTTGCAGCATGGGCACCAGAAGCAGTGTCTGTCCCTGACAAGGGTCCTGATAGCAGACATGAGCAGACTGCTTGGGTCCATTAAGTCTGGAATTCAACTCTCCCTTTGCAGACATGGTGCCTCCTGCCACCCATCCATCTTCTCCAGCTTGCCCTCTGCCTCCCATTGCTCACCTCCTGTCCCCCAGTTCGGTGCCTCCTGGTGTTGCTGTTTCCCTCTCCTCTCTTCCCAACAGCAGGGGAAGTAGGAAATGCAAAAATCACTCACAGCATTTGCTGTTTGCAGGCCACTGTTGCACAAAAGCAGCATTTAGGTCACCAAGATGCCATAAACTGCCAGCAGCTGTTAAGAAGATATTTTTCAGAGATGTGTGACAGAAATGTCAGCTAACAGAAGCTTTCAAATGAATGTTTTAAAGGGGTTAAAGCACATTTTCAAAGGAGGTCTCCAGCAGCTATGGACCCAAGTCATGAAGTGGTAATCCTACTCAAGACCCAGATTTCAATTTGCCTTAGTTCTCATTTAACCCTTTTTTAGGAACTAATGGCTCCGCTTATTTTCCAGCACAAGCCCTTGCTCAGTGCCTCCAGGAAAACCAGAGTCACAGAAAGTAACAGAAAACCTTAGGAGGAAATATGTGGAGCTGTCTTCTTGTTATGTTACAGCAGCACTGAAAAGATCCAAATATTTTGTTCCTAGATATTTCACACATGCATATCATGACAAAACAGATCAGGGGCAGAGAGAAGGCATTTTGGCCATTCCCCATCAATAAAGATGGCAACTTGTGTCTAGATACATGTGATAGCTTCAAAAGTCAGGGCAGGGGGGAGAGAAGTTGTGAAGAGAGAAGGAGGAATGGAAGCCAGATCTCCTGGGTCCCTGCTCAGGGATTTTGGTCTGTCACCCCAAATGCACACTCAAGATGGCTGAGGAACCTATAGAGAAGTTCTTTTCTCATGGGATATCCCTCGTGTTTCCAAGGAAGTTGAGGGGAAATGCCCTCAAACTGGTAGGTCTCTGCAGGTAAAGCAAGAAGTTATTAACCAGGACTGCCCTGCATGCACCCATGGGACTCTGGTGGCCAAATCTGCCTGTTTCCCTAGACTGCTGTCACTAGTATTTCCACTCGAGTGATGAAGAAGAGTCTTTATGTCTTATCGTTCACTCAGGCTGATGTATTGCTATTTTTGCCACAAAAATATTTTACAACTCTTCCTCATACACTCCCTCCTTGCAGCCCCAGAGCCACTGCTGCTGCCTGAAAGCCCGTCAGATGTTCACTCTTATGTCTGGAGGCGTGAGGAATAGCTGCAAGGGCAAATGGATCATGGAGAAAATTGTTTTCCTTTCCTGACATCTCTATTTCCTCCTAAGAGGCTCAGGCACTTGGTGCACTGGCTGAGGACATCTGTTTGTATGAAATACTTCAGCACACACCTGGCTCCTGGCGTGCGTGGGCGTGCAGGTGTCGCGTGGCGTTAGCTTTGCTCAGCTATCAGAGAGGCAGTTTGGCATCCCCCTAGGGACAAGCTATAACTTTCTTTGTGTTAGAACGTACTGGAGACTTGGGGCTATATTTTATATTTTTTTTTTTTCCTGATGCTGATCAAAATTGGTTTTACTGTTGTCAGTGGAGTAGTTTTCTTTGGTAACATCAGCATCTGATAACTACGTAGCTTCCAAAAATGGGACATAGAAGGAGAGCCAATTGGTGGGAGAGCTGCTTTGTCTTAAAAGTAAATACTAAAGTAGAAATTTTGGCTCTTCCCTACTTGCTAACTTTCCAGTGATGCTATTGTGCCTCAGGCTTGCATGCTACAAGATGCAACAGGCAGCGCATTTTAGATCTGATGTCCCAAATTCCTTCTGCAGGATAAAAATGATTAACGCTTTTGGGATCGTTTCTAAATGAATATCTTTCTTCAGCTTTTCTAAACCTCCTATGTCTATACTGTCTGGATGCCAACATAAATAATCATTTCTCCAGAGCATCTTCATAAGACTTCAAACATTTATGGAAATAAAGAAAATAAACCTAGTTATTGTCTGAATAATCACTTGTTTATTGATGGAGACAAGTATGCTCATTTTTCTTGCTCTCTAGTGATTAGATTATGATAAACTGTGACATTTACTGATAAACTTGATATGGTTGGTTACATACCACTTAAAAAAGTGGCTATCCAATTATTCTTTCATGTGCTGGCAGAACGCATTAACCACCTGTGAAGGATATTGCAATGGTTATGAAGCAAACAGCACCCTCTTCTCTAGGCAGCTGTGACAAATGCAAAGGTCACATATGTTCCCTGGCCCATGGACATAATTTTTGTTGTCTTCTTTTGCTTTCCCATATTCCAGCAAACTGTGAAGCCCAGGTTAGAATGATAATGGAGGCTGTGCATTGCCTGAGTAAAGCACAAATGTAGAGACAGCCAGGACAAAACTGGGAGTGCAAGAGAAAGCCAGTTTCACACGGTATGCTGACTGGTACTGTAGAATCCATGTAGGCTAAGAGCTAAACATCAACCAAAAACATCACTTGGAAAGAGCTCACTAGCATATCTCAAAGAAAAATTCTCTAAGTGGCTCCTCTCCTTAGTCAGATCTGAAGTTTCTACTTTTTAACCCAAACCAAAGACAAATCTGCAGTCGTACAGTTTGCCATGAGGACTGCTGGACGTAAACTGCACAATGATCAAAACCAAAGCAATGCTCCTGTGAGGAATGAATGTCTCCGAGCCACACTGGGTTACCCGCGTTCAAACAAACAGCAGCAAAGCAGCTGGAATCCAGCCTCCTCCTTTTGAGGATAGTCCTAAATGCTAACCTATGAGATACCACCAAAGTGCTGCCAGATCTGCTCTCACGTCCGACATTAACTGTGTACCTTTACCTATATCCTGACACTACACACCCACCCCCTCATGCTGTAGCTGGCAGATTGTCACTGTTGGCAGATGCTCACAAGATGCTATTTCCTAGCAGCTGTGGGTGGATGACTCCAAAACCACATGAACAGAAGGGAGACACTCCTGGGCGTGACTTCCTGTTTTACCTAAAGAATTTCATCTCCACGGTATAGGTCCTCTGAGAAAACAGACATTTAGTGACAGGTGATCCTCTAGCTTTGCAAGCCACCTGACACTTGTCTTTTCTGTTGATAGGTCCTCCGTATTTCTCAGTTGCTCTTGTTCATTGAGCAAATTTATCTGTATCATCAGGAGTCTCCTGTCATGAAGCATGAATTTCAGAATGAAACAGTATCTTGGCAGAAGCAGTACATCATTTAGGCCAGCCAAGGAGTTAAACCATCCAAATAAGGTGATTTGGATTAGTTTCAATGAGGAAAGAAATCAGCAAGCCCCTGAGGGAACAAGGTATGGGATAGACTCAAAAGATGGCATGTAATTAAATTCTTGGCTGGGTGTGTGCAAGGTTTAGAGGAACACTCTCCTTTGTCCTTCTCTGCTCCTTGCCGTGGGCAAAGAGCCTGTGTAGGAGCTTGTCTGCCTTGAGTGCCCTGAGAAAGGAGAGTGGGGACTGTGCTGGGAGGCTTTAGGGCTTCTGGAGGACAGCCCCTTATCCTATGTATTTGCCGCTTTCCCAGTTGTGTTTCAGTGTTTGGACCATGCACAGCACCAGAAGGGTCATGGAGAAATGAAGGCCCCTGTCTCTGCAGTGTTGTTCATTCCTTGACTCCTTGTTAAGCCCCTGAATCCCCTTTTCCTCCCTTCTGCAGGCAACTGGCTGTGGGTGGCACTGCAGCCTGTGAGCCACGGGGGACCTTGACTACTAACTGAACAGGCCCGGCTCCCTCGCTGTGTCACCACCTGTGTGCCCCAGCCTGGGGATCATATAGAACCCTCTGGCTCTGGGGAACTGCCCCTGCTCCTGCCTGTGCCCCTGCTTCCTTGAGGCTTGCTCAGTTTCTCAGCTCCTAAAACAAGCTCTGCTTTCTGCTGCCTGCAGCCAGCCCAAACCCTCACTCTGCCAGGAGGTCACGCAGCCCAGTTTGGTTTTACCTGCAGTCTGCAGAAACTGCCCTCTCCTCTGAGGTGACAGGGGACATCTGCCCATCAGCCTGGGCTGAACCCCTCGCAGCTAAAGCTGCTGCCTTTTGAGTTTCTGTGTTGGCCCAAGAAGACAAACCCCAGTGTGAAGCCAGCCTAGGAAGCCCAGATACACTGAGGAGAACCAGCAGGGAAGGAAACTGCAAAAAAAAAAAAAAAAGAGATTTACTTTCCTCTTAACTTCAGTAACTATCTGGCATCACAGACTCTCAGTGATAAGCATCAATAGAAGGTGCGCTTGCTGTGGATGAGGATTTGAGTCCTAGAGCTCAGCAGTTCCCCGCAGTTAAGGACTGCTGAGCAGCAAGGTGTGTGATAGAGCAGAATACATTTAAGACTATAATAAGACATTTTGTTGTCCTAGGACAAATGTCTGTTTTCCCTCCTGCCCCCAGCTCCTGCAGTCAGCAGGGGCAAAGGCAGCTCTGCTCTCCATCCTCTGGAATGTATCCCCACAAGTGCATCTTGCTGAGGTGAGACACTGCTGCTAAGGCAGTTTGGGGTCTCACTAAGAGCAGACTTCTGTCCCTCACAGGTGATGGGTGTCTGCTTCTCTACTCTTTCCTTGCTACAACCCTGAATATCCCAGCCGTGCAACTTCCACTACCCCAGCACGTGCTCTCCTGGAAATATATTTGAACATAAGGCATAAGGACTCTTACTATATTTATTGTTCATGCACTTTGGGTTTGCACATATGACGTACGCTGCTGCTCTGAAGCATAAGGCATAAGCTGTAGCAGAAAATATAGCAGCATATTGCCACACATCCTCCTCTCAGATGGGATTTTTAACATCCATCTTGAGCTAGCTGAGCAAGAGCGGCACAGGCAGGAGCAGCAGAGAGGCTGCTCAGCTCCCACTGGCTGCAGCATCAGAAGGGCACCCAAGTGTTGGTACCTCACCTGCCACAGCTGCAAATACCTGGGGTGACTCAACATCTCACAGCCTCGTGATGCTGTGGCTGTGACTGCTGGGCTTGGAGCTCTGATTTAATTCACCTTCATCTTGCAGAAGCAGAGCAGGAGAGAGAGATGGGAAGAATAGATGTGGTTTGTTAGTACTCCCCCAGAAACCTACTACTCCTTGTAATAATAATAATAAGCATTCCAATTACCTATCAAGAAAACATGAAGTGGGCTGAGGAGTACAAGTAATGTTTTCTGACTCAGTAGAACATTAGCTCATGTTTAAGATTGGGGGTATTGGGCCTTTCATTTTTATTTCCAAACTGGGGGGATTGTTTGGGCTTCTTCTTGGCATGTGCTGATCTTATTTTCCTTCAACTCATCTGAATTCTCCCCTGCCCTCTCCCAACTTAATACTGAACCTTTTATTCTTCCTTGCAGCTCTGTATTTCTTCTGTGTGTCTTACTTTATTCTTTTTGCTTTCTCTTTTATGCTTTTGGACTGCTCTGTGCTATTTTCTTTCCTCCACCTTATTTTTCCCCCAGCCAGAAAATCTAGCAAACTATTTAAGCTTGTGATTAAGTGCTTCCCTTAAGAAAAACAGATTGAAATACTCATTTCCTGAAGGAGACTCACAGTGTGAAGGAACCACAAGCTTGACCTGTTTCAGTTATTTTCTTGGGAATGCTGCTTTTCTCTCTCACTTTCTCAACTGCTTTAATTTTAAGGCAGCCACGATATAAATAATCAATATCCCCATAGATGAGGCTGAGTAGTGGAGCCATAACAGCCTCCTGCCAAGTCCACCAGCCCAGTGAGGCACAGCATAGGTAATTCAGGGTTTATAATGCCCCGAGAAGTGGGCAAGAACTTTTCTGAACACTAACACCAACACCTTCCAGTGATCTTTCTGTGGCTGCCAGAGTATGGGAAATAGCTGATAAGCAGGATTGTACTGAGTTTCCAGGCCATTGTCCCAAGAACGATACACTAAGCTGCTAGAAACAATGCCTTATCCAGTGGGTTTGTTAATTATAAGAAGAATGGGCAACCAGATACACATTAACAAGAAAAAAAGAAACAAATGTGCAGTGACCAAAGTTTATTTATCCTGAAGTTTATTCTAAATACTCTTGAGCTATTTAGAGCCAAACATCTTTGACTTTTTGAATGTTTACAGATGTTTTTTTCAGTTCAAGTCCCAGTTAAGCACATGCCTAACATCAAACTCGAGAGGACTATCACTGACATCCTCTGGGTTTCTTGTGCATATGTGCCAAAGACTATAGACTTTTACTGACCTGACAACTGCTGTAATGCAGCAATTTCTTGGCAACTAAGCACCAGATGCAACTAGATGAGAGGATTACGTTCTCTGCTCTGTGTATGTGCACAAATGTGAAGTCTCCCCCCAAAGCCACCTGGGGCTACACAGATGTAAGACCCGTAGACTTGCAGTTCCATGGGCTCCCACTGGCAACCAAAGTACCTTTTTTCCCATCATGACTTTTGCATTGAGAATATCTACTCACAATTAATGTTTTATTTTGGTGATGGCTCGCAGCATGCCCTCTGGCAGTACATAAAAATGGTAGTGGAAAGGCAAGAGACATTTGTTTTGGGATGTGTGTATGTTAGAGATTTAGAAAGGAGTTAAGATGTCAAAGAGAAAATACCAATAATTACAATGGATCAGCTACTCGAAGCAATGCTCTGCAGAACTAAAAACTCAAAACCCAGCAACATCTGGAATTTTAGGCAAAAGGCTCGGGGCATGTATTTAGCTCTTTAGAGCATGGCAGAAATCACTGGGAATGCACAGAAGATTAATAATTGAGACATTGACACTAGTATTTTCCATCTGTTCAAAGCTGTCACACAGCTACTATTTCTGATCCTACCCATGGCTGAAGCAGGAGGATGTATGTGCATGGATTCATAAGGAAGCAGACTCTCAGTGAATATGTTCCAATCAGACATACACACATAAGAGGGGCGGCAACTCCACATATACATTAATGTTGTAGCTTTTGACACCTTGGCAAAATGACTGACAAAGGCAGTGGGAGAAACAGCAAAGCAAAGCTGACATCCATGCTTTAGCTCACCATTGCTCATTTTCTGTGTTTCTTGTTTATTTGTTGTTGTTTGTGTTTCACAGCTTCGCTGATGATGGCACGAGGCAACTGTGGAGGGACATCCCCAATTTCTCAAATGAAACATCTTGTATTGCACTGAGCTCAGATTATAGATTTTAAATTTAAAACAAAATTTTAAGAATTTGTTGAAGTCTTCTAACAGGAGAGGAAGATTTCTGCACCAGCCATAGTCATGCACAGTGAGCTCACAGCCCTCCGGCTGGGCTGGGGATTTTCCTGTAGTGTTGATTTTTGTGAGTGTTTTAAGCAGCTTGATGTGGGATTGATTATCAGTGGAACAGGTCAGCAGGCTGCTGGGTAGACAACCCTATTTCTAAGGTGTCAATAAAATGTCTGGCAAGTTTTAGATGATTTTGAAAACTATAGTATGCTGAGCTTCCTTGTCTGCCTTGGGAATTGAAGCTCTCTTGCTGCACCACCGGGGACAGCTACTTATATACCCTTAGATGACATCGTACATTTAACCCAGGCTTACAGGGAGGCAGGAACACACAGTGTTTGATGGCTTTGTGTTGCTTGCAGCATGAACAAAAAAGACAGAGTTTAAAAAGATCTCACTGGGGAAAAGAAGAAAAAACACCTTCTAGTCCTTGACTGCATACGAGGAAAGGGAACATAAAATACCAGGTGTTAGCTCCCATCATACTGCAAAGCTCAGAATTACACAGTAATTCCAGCTCTATTCATGGCCCCTGTGATTCCTGGAGACTGTCAGCCCCTCTCTGATGACCCAGCCAGGTGAATGATCCCTGCTCAGGGAATCCCAGGCTGAGGTGAGGAGGTGCTGGCAGGGACAGGGTGAGTGGTTAGGGGAGACGGGCAGCATGAAAACATCTCTGGTGGATTCCTCATTGGGTTTCAGAGAAGCTCCCATCCCCAGGGAAGATGCTCCTTCCTCTCTACTGGATCACAAGCAGCCTTGGCTGATGGCAAGGAGAGGTAGAGCCATTTAATAGCTCTACCAAGATACCTTGGAGAATATCTCCTATCCGCATATCTCAGAATTTATTCCATTTCTTTCTTTATTCAGATTAATTTTTAATTTCAATGCCAAGAGCACCTTGGCACCATGGAGGACTTCTAGTATTTTGATTTGTCGTATCATTAACCTGCTTTGGAAATGAGCTTGAACTAAGCAGGCAGAAGATGACCTTGCCACGTACTTTGGTTTTATTTAACAGAGGCCAGAAGAAATAAAAAGAGGAACTGGGGTACTTTCTTTGTTCCTGCTGCTTTAAGATTCTGTGGAAATCAGTTACCAAGAGGTAGCCCTTTTTTGGGAGATTCAGTTGATATTATGATGTTCAATTAAGATTACTGAAAGAAAATTAAGAGATAATTTAATCATGGTTTGTGAGCACCCAGACAGGGACAGTGTTTGATATAAGAGGACTCTTTATTTTAACAGACAAAGGCATTAACTTCCTGGAAGTTGAATTCAACAAAGATTAAATTAGAATTTTTTTTTTGACAGCTAGGGCAGTTTACCATTGGAACAAGTGATCAAGAGTATGGAAATCCTGGCTTAAAATCAGAGTGGTATGAACTGATATGCCCTATTCCCTTAGATGCTCAAGTTTAGGGTTAAAAAACTCTGACCGGGATGCCATGGGTGCCACTGATTGTAGGTTTGACGTATATTACATAGAATTTGAATTATTCCAAGTCTGACAGAACTTTCTAGTGCTGTAGATTCAAGGACTAGCCTGAGCAAAAAACATTGACTGTAAGGAAATAAAAAAGAAAGTGGAAGGCTGTTTTTGTCAAGTCTTAAATCCTAAACTGATTCCCATCCTGAGCCATAAAAATAGATTCCTTTCCCAAGCAGTACAAGCCACCTCACACAACAAAACCACTATGAACCATAAATCTCCTAGAAGATAACTTGTTTTTCTCCTAATTTTCATGTTAGCTGCAGTCCACTGTCTTCCCATTACCAGTTTTGGCATCTAAGAGTAGCAGTTACATAAACATCAATATTTTAACGTCAAAGAAGAATACAAAATGAAATTGAATTCCAGCAAGTATAAAGGAAATACAACAATGGCTTTCCTATTGAATCCTCTGTAGATTCCAGAAAATGGATTATTCATAGACCTTCAGCTCACAATAACATGCCCTTTATTCCTGGAATTTGAAGTATTTGTCTCTTAAACTGTGATTATTTAATGATTCCATTATCAATTTCAGCCTTGACACAGTGGTACAATTTCCTTATCTTTCTCTTAAAAGTCACTGCATTAGGCTGTGTAAATGAAAACAGAAACATTTTCCAGGTGCATTTTTTTCCATAAGTGTGATGTTTATTTAAAAAAAAAAAAAAATCTGGGTGATAATTCATAGCACAGCAAAATGGTGTGCAATGGGAAACACAGCTGTACCTAGCAGGTGCTTCTAGCTGGTATATAAACACTGCTGTTTGGCCACAGAGCAATAGCTTCTAACCAAGAGCAGAAGTGCCTGTAGCTCCAGCAACAGCCACCTATCTGAAAAGACAGCAGAGATGAAGAATATCTGTAACAGTGCAAACCAGTAACATCCCAATTCAGGTAGGAACATCATCTCTTGGCTGGCACCAGTATGCACCTGACCATTCATTGACCCAAAGTCAAGTGTATACACAACTCTCTTGCTGACTGTGGCTTGTTGGGGGTGAAAAGTATCAGCTCTAGAGGTTTTGGTCTTTGTTTGTTTTGTTCAATACCAGAATCTATTTCAGTTTGGCTGTTTCTTGGGAAACTTAGCTGTGAAAACACCATGCAGTTCAGAAATCCCCTGCTAGCTGTTGAAATCTGTACTGCTGTACAGAAGGTAGAATTCATCTTTCACAGTTCAAGAAGTTCCCTAATTACTGTACACAACACAGTTCCCACGCTTATAGAGATATTTTACTTCTATAGCATTTTTTTAGATATAAAAGAAGTATACAGATTGATTTCCCCATTAGCACCATACAAAAATCACCCTAACACTTTTAATTTTTTTTAATGGGTTTTTAAAACCTCTACTGCATACCGTTCAGCCGATTATTCTGTAAGAATAATCTTGTATTAAGAGAGGAGTGACTCAGTGTTCTCACAGGCTTTTCCCCTCTCTATATTTTATGATTCATTGCCACTGATGTTCAGACTGGCTTTGACAAACTGAACTCTGAGAGCTCCATTTTCATTTGTGAAATGCATACTAATTTGACAGGGCATTAGATGATTTAATTAATATTGCAAAACTTTGATAGGTTTAGATGTTAGACCCTGCAGAAGAATTGGCTGTAAAGCAGAGAAAACCACAGTCCACCATCAACTATTCCTTTTTAATGACTTTCAAACCCTGATCACAGGCATGCAATGAGATTTGGCTGCCTTACTGCCTCCAACACTGCAATCCTCTGTGATGCTGATGACCTGTTAGTGTTGCTTTGAGGAAAAAGCACAACTAAAGCAACTTTAGCATTGAATAACTGCCTGTTTAATAATATGGTTTACCAGAAGCAGCTCACTTTACAGGAGGACTGTAGCACAGGATAATTGACCTTAATACAGCCATGTGCCTTTGCCTTTGATTTGGGCCACGCAACTAAATTTGTGGTCAATTAAAGAGCCTGTGAGAGTGAGCATGAAGCCATAATTGAAGGTTAGTAAGAGGTGGACACAAAAGGAATAGCTCTGAAATTAAAGTCCACTAATTCATTCTGGTTGCAGCAACAAGCTCTCAGCTATGCAGAGTTCAAAAGGCCACCTGCCCAGGTAGCCTCACCTTTCCACTGCCAGAGATCTCCAGGGCAGCAAAGACACAACATGCCCATCATGGATGAAGGAAATATTTTTTGTATGACAACATTTTCTTTCAGATAAAGAAAACTAATTTCTGTGTTTCTAGCCTTAAAGTAGTCGAGATGTAGAACTCTAGCCAAGATCAACTTGGCTCATAACCTGTTTGATCCTCAGAAAAAAAGCCACAGTGTTAGTACATCAATGTACAGTCCTCTGGATAAGAAGGATGCATCATTCTGAGTTCAAATTAATGAAGTGAGGTTTAAGAGGTCAGAGCTATATTTGATTTCACGTTATCCTTCCTCTTGAATGTAGTTACAACATGACCTTAGATATGTCACCTCTTCTCCCCATTATTTAAATTCTCTGCTCATAAATTGGCAATGATAATATTTATACATGTCCAAGGAGTGCCACAAACCTCATTTGGTAATGTAGAATTGGAGATCTTCACATGGAACTTACTACAATAATTACAGTGTGTTCTTTCCAAAATAAGTTGGTTTTCAGGATTTTGTGATCCAATATAACCTAGTAAGACACAACTCTGAAAGAATGCAGAGTAAGCTCTGACTGCAAAACTGAATGTTTCTGAACTGGTTGCAGTCCACAAGGATAAATCGAGGCAGACTGAGAATTCACGAGCCCACACCTGCCTGGAACACACAGAAGTACCAAATTCAGAAGAGAGATATACCTGTTCTGGGATGATTGCTTGTTGTGATGAGAATGCAGAGAAAGCAATATACATCCCAAATGATTAAAGGCAAGAAGCAAAAGTCCACTGTAAAAGCAGCAGCCCAGAATGTGTGTCAAAAATGAATTATTAAAATAGCCTTGTACATCCATGGCAATTTCACAGAGCCATTCTGATAACAATGAACACGACAGTGTGCAATAGGAATAATAATGCCTAGAATTATTTCAACCAATATATTTTTTAAGGATAGTCACTTCAGTTGTCTCTCTGCATCTGTAAGTGGTAGCTGAACTAGTGATAAATATGACTTGAGCAACAAAAGATTCTGCATTACCTTCTATTACCTGCCCTCTCTTCCTGCCTGGAAACTGTATGAAGATATTCCTTACAACTGAACTGCAGATGATCTTGAACCGAGCGAGCCACAGTTTGTACAGAGAAACTAAGAGGCTGGGGAAGAAAAAAGCCTCTCAGGTCACTTGGTGATTGTCTGCAAGGTTGTAGGGATCTGTGTAGTTTAATATTTCACTGTAATGCAATTTCCCTGCTGGGATCTCAAAGCACTTCACAAACATTGATGCTAAGATTCACACACAGTTATTACTTTGCATGGGTGATTTCCAGGGCTGAGTTGTGCTGACATTATTAAGGCAGAGCAGGGCTAGAGTGCTACTGAGGGACCTCGTATGAAAAGGCACCACTTCATATCAGCAAGGGTAGACATGATCAGGCCTCAGAGAGACAGTCTAAGTGTACAGATGTACAAAAGGAGAGACCGACACTGAGCAACTTCAATGGAAGGGAAAAAACTGTTTCTGTGTATGAGCTATGTCACCTTCATCAGACTGACTATTATGAAGCAGAGAGTCAGGATGGAAAAGCAGCAACCTCAGTGTGAAAGGAGCTCTTTTAGGCACGGGGGATTATTGTTTTCTGGATGCAGCTGAAAGGTGGGTGAAGGGCAGCAGGGGCTGCCCAGGCTTCCCTATCTCTTAAGTGTGAGGGTGTGAATGGTGGAGCAACAGCCCTCCCATCACCCCATCCACTTACTAAGCCTGCCCCGTGTAGAAACACAACGGATTATGTATGAGGCAGGCAGAGACTCAATGCCTCTAGCTCTTCTCAGGCAGTCCTCTATTCCTCTTTCTTCCACTAGCTTTGTTATACAAGTCTGTGCATGTCAAGTGATATCACCTTGACAGCACTTTCCCACTGGACTGTTTCCAAAAGGTGTTTTGAGCTTGAGACTCCAAAAGTGCCTCTGTTCATCTTGGCTTTAGCTACTGCCAATGCAGATGCTTCTTCCCTCTTCTAAGTCTCATAAAACCATGTATCTGTTTTTAAACAAACAAACAAACAAACAAACAAACAAACAAAATCCTAAACAGGCAACAGACGCCAAATCCCAGCTCATATTTAGACAGGCAGCCTTGCTATAAGCATCATACCAGAAGTCAACCATAGACATTATTTGCCTACTACATAGGCTTCACTCCTCTACCTGTATATTTTGATTGGATTAGGATCCCTCACTCCAGAGCAATTTGTTGCTATTCTTTCAAAAACTCAATTTTGCCTGATGTTGTGGGGAACAGCCTGCATTCAGAAAGTGAGTAAGGGCATTATTTTACTTTTACCAGTCTGCTTTAAGCAAATATTAGAGAGCAGTGCTCCCTCGGGTACCATTACAGCAAACAGCAATTTTCAAGCAAGCTCCAGAGTAGATTGCTCCTGAGATGCTTCTGTACTTGTAGGATGTGTATTATGCACTTATGGCACTCATGGGGGGTTGGGTGGGGAAATCTTACTGGCTTTATACAGAAATGTCAGTGCACCAACCTGATAAACTCTGTGGTTTCCCTTGGTGTGCACGGGGATTGCGCCTGTTTCACACAACCTTATTTTTAATTTCCTTTCTGAGTGCAGAACTAGGACTCAGATATGGACCCCTCTGCACAAAGAATGGGGCACAGTAGTAGGACATAAGACTCCTGCTGTCTGTTCCGGGGACATATCTATCTCCCGAGCCCGCCGGTCCCATGGGAGACAGCCAGCCTGCAGGGCAGCAGCATCCATTGGCTCCAAGCAGCATTTCCCAGCCCTCCACTGATGAAATTGTGTGCAGAGCTTACGTGTGATGGGAGTGAGCCAAAGCAAGAAGGGGCTTGGCTGCACTCCTCCAGCCTGCACTGGGTAGCACTCTGCACCATTTGCCTCTCCTTATCCCAAATTGCCTTCCCTCTGTTTGACTCTCTGCCTTTTTTGCATGTCTGCTTTGCTTTGGTCTTCCATGGAAATTGAGATGATTTCCATTCAGCTCACCCCCTTCTGTACCCCTCTGTCCTCATGTCCCCAGGCCATATGCCTCCATTAGGACCTGCTGTGGTGGCCTGGGTCTGTCTGCCCTGCTCAACAGGGTCCTGCTGGGGCAGACTCCCTGGAGCAGCTGCAACAGAGAGACATTTCTTCCCACTCAAAATTTGATACATGAGAGGGAAATAAATAGAGTGATTGCAGATCTGTTCCTCCCATCACCTAGTGTTGGGTAGGTAGTTATTAGACTTCAAAACCTCTAGCTCACGTCTCCATTGTCGAGGGTCTTGCCAGCAGAACTCAAAGGCAAATGGGTTAACCAGTGTCTCTGTAAGGAGACCCTCATACAAGTTAAGCGTGCTCCTTTTTAATAAGCTGCTAAGCTTTTAATAAGCTGCAAAAAACTGATGTGTGCCTGTCTTCACAGCTTTCTAGCCATGACTGGGAGAGGACTCTGAGCGTTTCTGATTTATCTTTCCAGAATGAGAGCCCACAGAGCGATCAGATGTTCCCCCATTCGTTAGCTAAGGAGGGCTGGTGATGCCGGGCTGGAGCCTGGAGCTGGGTGTTCTGCACGCAGAGCTGTCCCCACGCTCTGCGCTCCAGCTCTTCCCCTGCCGCTGGGACGCGCTGGCAGGCAGCACTGGGGTTGCTTCGAAGTTCAGTCTGTAGGGGTCCTGGCATGCATACAGCAAGGGAACGGGTATTGGGCAGGCTCTGCACACCACCTAGCACTGGATCAGGCCAGCTGTGAAAATACGGTTGCTGTCTCAGACGAACTTCATTGGTATTCTGGAAGCAGCTGGGCTAGAGACTGCACAAAATTATTTTCAAACAAGAACTACAATTGGAAAGGCAAAAAGAGAGAGATGGAGAGAATTTTGGGGGCATTTGTCAGCTGAGAGCCTCAAGGTTGTATTCAAGCTGCCTTGCTGATAACAGAATAAACACAAGAAAAAATGAAAAAAAAAAGGTGCCTCATGGATCAAAACTACTAGATTCTGCCACAGATACTTAGTGTTAAAAGGTTTTTCATTGTGGAAAAAGGGAATGAACCTAATCTGAATCCACGATGAATGGAAAAACAAGACTCTTTTCTACTAAACACAGGCTAGCAAGGGAGCGCTGGTCAGGGTAAACCCAGCATGTCCTCCTAAAGCCAGATCTATGCCACAAAGCAAAAATGCCTTACACCTTGAAGTGCTGTTCCCCTTCATATCTGCTGCTGGGCTGATAGACATGATGCTTAATTCTGCCAAATTTGTCAGTCTTGACCTGCAAGTCTGATCTTTGGGAAATTCTATTCATTGCTGAATAAATAATGCATGGACAGTCATGCATTTTTCATGCTAAGACTTTTAAAGGCCACTGTAGTGATGCATGTAAATTCAATTTCCTCCCCACCCCTCTCTCTGCACACTCAACTGCTAAATAATTATTAACATCTGACTCGCAGCATGGTGAATGGCTGCACCACCCAGAGAATCCACAGTTGCTTTGACACTGCTGTCTCCTCTCCACCACTGATAAAGTTCAGGAGATACAACGTCAGGCAATAGTGAATCTACCTGCCTCTTTTCCTCCCCCTTCTCACTTCCCTTCCCCCACTTTTTTTTTTTTTCATTTCTTTTTTATAAGTCTCAACAAAACCATGTATATGAAGTAGAGCAGAACAAAAAACTGGCTTGTGGATTGGATATTCTTGTGGAAGCACACCAATCCCTTCCAGAAAAGCCAAGCTGGTGCCTTTATTTGTAGCTGTTGGCTAATCTGTGTATTGGACAAGGGGGCTGGGGGCAGCTTTACCAGGTGAGGGACTGAAGGGCTGCAACTGGAGGAGGGAGAAGCAATGCTGCTGGACAAGGGCTTAGAAAACAGAGCCAGAGAGCAAATCTGGCGCAATGATGGTCGGGAGTGGGAACATGAAACCCCTCCAGGTTAACTCCCTGTGCATTGGTCCTGGCTGTGGGTGAGATCAGAGAGCAGGGTCCTCTGTGGGGCTCAGGGATGCTGTAGGTGAGGCAGCATTGAAACACAGAGCAGCTCTTCAGTGAGCCAGCAAAGGGGCTGTGGTGAAGAACTCAGTGGGTTTTCTCTCAGCTCCAGGTGACACTGCTGCTACAGAAAGGATCTGTAAAATTCCTCCCTGTGCCATCCAGTCTGTGGGATGAGATTTATCAGGCAACTCTGGTCCCTGACTCCAGAGGATGATGAGACAGAAAGCCTCCAAACCTTCATTAACTTCACCAAACTGCAACACCAGCCTATCAGAGGCTTGCTGAGCAGACTGCTAAAGCAGTAAATATGGAAAAGACAAACTGCTGAAATGCATTTCATAGAATTTCATCCAGCCTCTATACCCTGGGAATGAAACCACAGATTTGCTTCAGGATCTGCTGCAGCAGAATCAAATGGCCAACAACTACAAAGGAACATGTAGAGGACACTACTTTGGGCATCAATGTGCTGATATTAATGTAAAGAGTAAAAGGTGATTTACCTGGATTTTGAACTACTTTCAGACCCATCTGCAGAAGCAAAGTGCTCATGCATGTGCTGCAATTGCATCTGTACTTGAATAATTTCCCCTGTAAAGGCTTAAAGGTGACGATTTATGTGTGCACTTTCCTGATTTGTTTATGCACTAACATAGTGGGCTACTAACTCCCCAGTTTGGCAAAGAATATGATCATGTTTGCCACCAAAACTGTATCTCTGTATATGGTCAGTGAGATTACACATATGCTTAAAGTCATGCTTAAATGCTTTGCTGCTTTGGGACCTAGTTTTACCATTACATGCTTAACTTGATGACCTTTCAGACCCAAAATCTAGATGTTAAATCAGGGTGAAACAGACTTCAGAGTTGTCTGCTTCAGTGTTTTATTTTATTTTATTTTATTTTATTTTATTTTTCTTATGAAATATGTGAAGCCATTCCACAGGTCAGAAGAGGTGAGTTTGGTTTTGCAGAAAGAATCAGGGCTGCTCTCAAGAGAAAGACACAGGACTGGCTGCTTGCATGGAGCAGTTTTATTCAACAATGGCAGAGAGGAGGAGCTGGGGAGGAAGAGGAGAAAAGAGATATGAGAATGAGTGCTGAGGTCTCTGTGAAAATGGAAAGACAACACATTACTCAGTGGTATCCTCCACTTTTGTCCTAAGGGATGCCACGTGTCCATAACAGCGTGATCTTCTGTATTAGAAATAAAGTGAGGAAAAGGAATGTATCCAATGTAATTTAATGCTTACCTTTAAATTAGCAGCCTGCAATTAAAAGATTTTTACTAAAGCCATTGACAAAACTCATGTGCATACATGTAAGCTTCTTACAAATTCTCCTGTCTGGGCTGAAAAGCATTTTGAAATACAGAGGAGAGCTGACTGCAAACACATCCAGAGAACTCTGAGAGAAACCTATCTGAGACAAATTATGGAAATGAAATGCCCATCTTTACAGATCAATGCAAGAGAGTCCCTGGTGAGGAGTGTATAGATCATTTAAAAGACCTCTCATCCTGTTCACCGGGATTCAGCTCCGAAGTACCCTGGCTGATGTGGGGCTACATTGATAGCTTTGGCATTAGGCAGTCAGTCACCTGTACACTGTCCGTTCTCATGTGCCTTTTATTTGAGACTTTCATTAATAGGCTGATTTGGATTTAGATAAAACTGGTCACCATAAGGATGGAAAGAGAAGGCGGCCCCTTACTGATCCTGACAGTGGTCTTTGCCTCAGCAGGTTATTTTAATTAACAGAAAAAATGATAAATTGCCCAATCCATCTAGAAAACAAACCCCTCTCCTTGGTTTGAACTCCTGAGCCATGTCATGGTTTGTCCTGCTCTCATGGGGCTGCTCTGTCCCCATCTCTCTCTCCCTCTTGCAGCACAGCCACTGCCCTCGTGCATGCAGCATTAAACCCTGGGACAAAGGTGCCTCATCTGAACCAGGGCATCCCTTTGCTAATGTGCCAAGCCTCCTTTCCAGCCGAGCTGTCCTTTCCTGCTTCCTCAGAGCCAGCCTGTGCTGGCTAAGGCTCCTTTCAGGAAACCCACATGTTGTCTGCTTCTGCATTCAGCACAGTTGTCAATCTTGGTAATGAAGAGGCTGAGGACTGGGGTGGAAAAGCTGTTAAATAAATCATAGTCATGCTTTGCATTTTTAGAGGTGTTTTTCACGTCTAGTTCGCAGAATGCCTCACAAAGGGAGGTAAATATCCTTGTTCCTCCTCCACAAAAGACAAAACTGAAACCTGGTGAGATCAAGCAGCAGACTCAAGGTCAACCACCAGCCATCGTGAGAGGAAAGGCTTCAGCCTTCATCTGTGGCCCAGGCTGAGGTGGTGGGCAGTGCTACCTTTGCTGCAGGCTTGAAGAGCCGATCACTCGAAAGAAGGGCCAGGTGGGATTTAAGGGCAGTGAATAGTTGCCACGCAGTGGGTTTGAAAGGGCAGCCCTGTCAGGATGAGATGCGAGGCCTTGACGAAGCACCGCTGAAGCTTCCAGCAAAAGCCCCACGGATTGTGAGGATGCAGGCTGAGACCATAAATTGTGGAAGATTCCTTCTAGTCAGCATGTGAATCTTTGCCCTGCATGCATGAGGGATATGATTAGAGACAAACCATCCTGCTAACACAGAGCATATAGAGACCATTGTAAGATGCTCTGTCAACACAGGCATTTTTCTTTAGCTGTAACTCCCTCCCCCCCAGTCCTAACACATCTCAGGTCTTGCTTTCCACCCCACTCATGCATGTGGTACATCAGCCCCCCCACATTCATGCAGATAAGCTGCAAGTTCCTCTGTCCCACAGAACAACTGGCAGCAGGACGGAGGTATAAATGCAAACAGAACCTTGGGTACAGCCTGCTTTTTCTGCCGTGGAGGGAGAACTCTCTTCCATCCTGCTACTGCCCCCACACCAAGGAAATTCAGTCCTGCTCTGCTTTTAGCCTGGACCAGCGTCAAATAGCTGCACCCTGTTGCTAGGTTACCTGGCTGCCTTCCGCACATCCCCATAGCTGCTGAAAACCTCACATCAAGCTGCAACTCACACGTTGGTTTATTTTTATCTTTCTGGGGAGATGGGGGATGAATGGATGGTGGAGTGGAAGGAAGGAAGGAAGGAAGGAAGGAAGGAAGGAAGGAAGGAAGGAAGGAAGGAAGGTAGATATTGAAGTGTTGGGATGTGGTGGTCATTGAGTTATTTGGTATGTGTCTGAAAAAGCTTGTGAATATGAATGTGTGTGTTTCTGCTTACTTAAATAGGTAGAAGATATGTAGGTTCATAATGAAATATCTGGCTAACTAATGAATATCAAGTGACACCTTCTGTGCTATTTTGAATCCTTGCTAATTTGTCTTGTGTTCTGCAACAGCCAGAAAAGAGCTGGAGACAGCTTTGCAAAATGCACTGATGCACCAGAAAGCCTGTGAAGGGCTGGCAAGCGTGAAGTAAGAAGCTCTTGGCATTTACACAGCCACAAGATTCTCACATGTTGCTTGGATTCAGATGATCTCATCATGAAGGTGGCAAGAAGATGGGGCAGAAAAGCGAAAAATGTTTGCATAGAAACGATTTCCACCACCCCCCTGAGAACAAGGAGTGTACTTGGCTGCCCCAGGCAGCCCGTGCTGCCCAAGCCTGAGCAATGCTGGATGGTTCCTGAGCTGCTGCTCCATGCAGCAGTCTCTGGGCACCTTGGTGTGTGGTGAAGGACTCAGCAAATGTAATAGGAAATCCATGAGCATGCAGCATCTTATGCAGCACCTTACCTGTTCAAAGGACCCTATCTGTTCTGTTGCCAATGCACAGCATTGAATATTCTTCTCTGCGTTTCCCACCACCCCACCCCCCCCACAGATGGAGAAACTGAGGCTTGCAGAACCTGACTGACAGCTGGCCATTGAGGTAGAGAGAAACCATGGCTGCATCCCATAAATCGCATCGTGATCTGTGTCCCGTTGAATTAAAAAATCCTATGTAATATATCACCTAATTTCTTCTGTGTTGTTTCTGGGATGGAGGGCTTTCTGTACAGACTAGCAATAAACAGAAAGAAAATGAAGTTGCTTTACAGTTTTCTGTAACCTTTTTCTTCCCATAAAGCGTGCTGCAGCCATATGAGGTAAGAAACCCACTTCAGCTCAGATCGCCCTCATTGGTGTATGCTGGGTTACAGGAAAGGCCTTTTGATTCTGCTTTTGGGTATTTAGAATGAGGAGAAAGGAAAAGGCTTAGAAAGTGGTGGTTTAAATCCTCTCTCTTCTCCGTATTTGCATTAATTGAGAGCCTCACTTTGAAGGTGGATGTTAAAGACCAGATAACCTTACCCTAACTGCAGATGAGCTGCCTACATGGAGCCAAAGCCTCCCAGGGTAAGAGGGTCTGAGAAAGAGCCACTGGGAAATAGCCATCTCCCAGGCAGCAAAATGACACCCACAGTCGTTGCAGCTGTGAGATGCTGGTGAAAAGGAAAAGAAGAGGGGAAAACCCCCACTGCCTAGGATCCATTTAAACCTTACCCCTTGAGAAACCATTCCTAGTACTGTCAAGGAGGGACTGTGCTTTGCTTTCAGTCAAAGACAGATTCCCCTTAAGTCATGGCTGCCAATTATCTATGGAATAGATGCAAGCCATAAAACTCAGCCCAAATCAGGTTTCCTGCCCTCATTCCCTCTGTTCTTCTGAACATCAAACAGCCACCCAGGGCTGAGACCTGGCACCTCCCCATGGCACCAGCAGGAGATATATTGTTGGCAGTCACAATCATGGGCTCAATCAGCAACAAGGAGATTATTTCTATTTTCTCAGCAGCTGTTTGAAGGGAAATAATCCTGGAAGAGCCTAATGAATTAGCGTCACAAGAGTTATCTGAACTAATGAGGAGGAGTGGAAATGGGCTCAGGAAAAGGGGCTGCTTTTCAAAGAAATGCAGTGCCTTTATTTGCTCTCTTCTACTTTGGATGTTCAAAGACCTTTTATTTTTTTTTTTCTACAGCAATTTATTTTCTGAGTGATTGAAGAACAAAAACAATTACAAACTGTACCAATTTCTTTTTTTCTTCTTAGCTTTCTCATTTTCACTTAGCACGATGCTCAAACTGATGGTGTTCCCATCCTCCCTTTCTCTTCCCCTTTCTGCAAGACCAGAATCATTAGAGACTGGCTAGAAACAAAAACAAATCAGAGTAGCAGAAGTCTTCCGAGGTACGTTGGGTTAGGTATTGTGCCATGGCAGGCTAGTGAAATGAAAATAAAAAAGGAAAAGGAAAAAGAATAACATCTTTCTAGTGCTTCCAAGATCAAAGGAGCAACCCTTGAAATTTGATGGTTGGGAACTTCTGAGAAAGGAGGTTGTTAAACCAGTCCTGACTTCTGTGTCTGTTTTATCAGCAGGGAGACAGTGACACTGTTTGAACTAGATACTGACTTTTTCCCCACAGAGGTTGTTTGATGATTTCTGAGTGTGTTCCCCAAGGCTAAGGGTTTGCTATAAGAGTTCAGGAACAGGGGCCATGCTTGCAGTTAAAACACATGCCTTCACAGATGCAGCTAAGGACCCGGGTGCTTCCTACATTGCCCATGTCCACGGGCCTTTGCATGAGCAGCCAGACATAGCTGTGGACCTCTCGTGTAAGTCTGTGGTCAGCTCCGCTCCATTATCACAGCTTTTCCTTTGGATCTTCAGAAGAGGCTGGTGCTCACAATCGTGCTGTCCTGCACAGCTGGTTGCAGTACCTGGATCAGAGTCCAAAGAGGTGTGTGCACGTGCAAAGCTCCTACTCAGTTTACTCCAGGCTGCAGGTTGCTGTGGCCCTGCCTGGCCCAGCTGGTTTGCCTTCAGTGCCCCTTCACCTCCTCCAGGGCTCACAGTGCAGCTTTTGCTTCCCTGGAAAATATAGCCTTTCCTCCTTTTCATTTTTTTCTTTCTTCAACACACAAATTAATTCATAGCAACACATTTGCTGTTTGTTCCTCCACATATTAACATTGAGAAAGTAGAGGAGGGTTGATCCATTGAAATATTAAGGGAAAGATTTGAGCAAATGCAGCCCTGGATCTGAACCACCCCTCTGAGCTGCTGGGACTGATGCTGTGGATCACAGATCTTCTGCCACTGACTGTGAAGGCTGGAAAGTGTCCCCACCATCTGCCACCTGGTCCTTACTGCCCTTTGGCTGTGGCTGAGCTTCTGGTGTGGTCACTCCTTAATGACCTTCAATCAAAACAAATTAAGCTAGCAGTGATCTACTATTTAAAGTACCTCAGCTCCATTCACTGGAAAAAGCTAAAGAGCAACAGGATGAGCACAGGGCAGGCTGAGGTGAGAGGCTGGTGGTGATCTGTTGGTGCAATCATGTTCCTGGCATAGTAGCAGGTAGACAGTTATAGATCTGTTGCTAACACGTCCCTCCTCTCTGGATAGCCTGTTTTTTGCACTACATACATTTATTTGTTCTTTTCGTATCGTTCCTTTAGACAGTCTACACACAGCTTCTGCCCCACGTGCTCCTCACTCATGTATCTCTCTGAACGTTCAGGGTGAACTTTGCCTGCTTTGGCTGCTGCTGTTCATGCCCACGGCCCAGCCCAGCAAGTGCACTGGCAGAACTGACACTGCAGTTTTGTTCCACGTGCAAAAAGAAGCAAACGGACTGTGTGACAGGGAAGCACCCCAACATCCCCACACTTCTGTAATTTGGGGAGGAAATTGCAAAGGCAAGGGGTCAATGGAACAGTGCAAAGCTTTCTCGCGGATCACAGAGCAGCGTGCCCTGGGTTGTCTGTGTGCCGTGTCCTGGGATGCCACAGTCTCCCCAGTGTCCTGCCCCTGTGCCCACAAGACCTATAAGGCATCCAGAGCCAGCTCAGTGATCGTTTTTCTGGCGTGGCAGAGACTGGCAGGTGGTGCAGAAGTAATGTGTTCACCACTATCCACTTAGCTCCAGTGCAGGGAGGTGCATGGGAAGGAGGAGAGGCACGACCAGAATGCGACGTGCTCGAAGTGCACAGAGCTGGCGGATGATCCAGTTAGGGGTCATGGCCAAGCAGGGTGAGCTGGAACAGCCCCGGGCAGCTGTAGAGTGTGCAAGAGCTTTGTGGGGTCCAGCTCTTCTCTAGGGCTCAGGAATCCCTAACTGCCATCACATCTGCCTCCTGCACCTGACCTAATGATTAATAAAGTCTTTATCTTTTGTTTGAGTAAATGGAAATTCCAGGAAGGAAAAAATAGCAGAAATCATGCATATGGAAAAGGATTTGGCAAGGCCTCCTTTGAATACTTGTTCTCTGCTTCTGCTTTAATTTACTGACCAAAAAAATCCTCATACTCCAGAAATGCAAAAATAATACATGAAAAGCAGAAAGTAGCTTTTATAGTAGAAATGGGAGCGAAACTGACCGATGAGGGTTTGTCGCTCAAAATGTGTAAAGAAAATAGGAAGCAAAAGAAACAGAGAAAAGTTGAAATGTAAATTCAAAGTTTAAAATTCTTGCCTCATTTACAAATCTATGGTGGGGAATTTGTTTAGAAATACATTAATTTTATGTTCTCTGTCTCTCTAAAATTATAGTTTTAAAATTACATGAAATATTCATGGAGGACAGGGAGGGAATTAATATCACCTTTGGTTTGCTATTAAAATAAACTAAACTGAAGTGAAAAAGACAGTAAGTGACTGAAGAGCTCTTCATTCCAGAGGAGTATGAAAAAAGAAAATTTCACTTTCCTGTATTCAGCGATTACAGTGATAATGGCTACATAAGAACCTAGACAGAGAAATTTCCAGCCTCTCTAAAATTCTCTGCAGTTTGCAATTACACATAGTCAAATTTATCATGGATGCCAGATGGCACAGCTAGCATATTGGCAGGGATTTTTGAAAGAAAAGAGGAAAAATAGCTGGCCCACTTCTGTGCCTAGTTTGCCTTCCTTTCTCCCTCCCACCCTTAGTAACCTTCTCCTACTTTGTCCCTGGATGTCAATTTTCCCCTTCTCTGTAAAATCAGTAATTTGTGAAAAAAACAATCCAATTTATCTGAGGTTAAGTCACCTTCTAAGATATCAGTAGATTCCATGAATTGTAAATGGGTGATATCACTTAGTTCAAAGGCTTTTCTTGCCAGTAGCCCTATTATTTTCACTAGGGTGAAGATGAGAAATAAGAGTAGAGGATGATATTGCAAGAAAAGACCCTTGCACTGCTTGCTGGACACACAGACAGAGATAGGCACACAGGTACTAAAGTAAAAAACTTAATGTAGCCAAGATATTTCTTTGTGGTGACTACTCTGTTTGCAGAAAAAAAAACCCCAAATCAAAGGATGATGTTGATTGTGTGCACCCCTAAATGCCTGATCCAGGTTTTTGCAAGGGCTTAAAATCACATTTGTAGGTGCTCAGCAACCAGCTGCTTCTCTTGTGTCACTTGTGGCCAGATTTTCAAACCATCTCAATACCCTCCAGGAGCACTGTGACATGCAATCTGCTCCCTGTCTCAAAGGAGACAAAATTCCTTTGAAAATCTGGCCCAGATGGTCAATGCCAATCAATTTTGGAAAAGCCTGCGATGCCTAGCAAGTACTGAGATACACGTCTCAGAATGATGAATGAAACAATGGCTCCGAGATGGACCTGGACCTTATTATGTTTAATAAGTTGGGGAATTAATGTCAAGTCTCACCATAGTTCTTATATTTATATAAACTTAGATGCTTCAAGTTATTAATTTGATATTCTTTTGATTTCTTTGAGAGTTGTTTAACTGCATCTGGATATACAGACCCCCATTTATCTATTTATCTATGTCTATTCCTCCATCCATCCACTTCATTTTACTTCATTATTCTTGTCCTGTCATTTGAGGGTTGCTTTCACAGCTCATGACTGTGTTGTCAGGTGTAGCTTTTCCACATTGTCTTTTTCTGAGCAGTGTTGATAATTCTCACTACCAGGATATTACAGGTTAAAAGCTTTTGTCTTTTGTTGTGTACACTCTCTATATATGTTTAAATGAACATGTAGAGGCAGAAAATCAGGCAGAAAGTGAAGGATGCAATTACTCTAACTGTCTTTAATATCAGCACTTGTACGTAGCACTGTTCAAAGAAAAAACACTAACCCTGCAGCTACAGACCTGTCACACCACTTCAGTTTTTGATTTACATTCCCGTCCCTGTGTGGGTGGGTGTGGACTTATCAGCAGTAGGAAAGAGGTTGCACAGGCAAGAAACAGCTTCTGCCAGCTTTCAGCAACCTGTCTGAAACATCTACAAGAGCACTCATTCTTCAGCAAGCCCCTGGGTTTATGTTCACTTTCCCTTTTGGCCAAGTCTCGCTGGTGTATATCACTCATAGGTATCTGGAGGGTGAGTTCACATCAGTCCCACCCCCTTGCACTCCTCAAGCCTTTCATCCCTCAGAGGTCTATGTGCAGGTTTCAGCTCTTAAAAATGTAACAGAACCATTGAGTTGCTTAAGAGAAGGACTTCTCCTGGACAGTTTTGTTAGAGACTAAATTAGAGACAGCTACAGCCAGGCTAGTCTTCTCTTAGGCACTGGTTTGCAGAATATCAGTGTTTGCTGGTTGCTGTCTCTCTGTATGTATGCATCATCCCTCCCCACAATGAGAAATCACTAGACTCCGCAGCACCATTTGATTGCAAGTAAACTAAAATGAACAGTTACCAAAACCAGAAAACCCAAGACTAAAAAGAAATAGCTGGAGGTAGAATGAACTGGTCATGGCTGTAGTGTGATTATGTATGTGAGCTTCTTACAACAGAAGTATAATCCGATCGAGATTGTGTGTCCTCCCCACGTTTGAAATGAGAAAAATAATACCTACTATCAAAAGTCTGCTTGCCCCTTGCTCAATTACTCACACAATCATGCTTCATTTCAGTCTCAAGTTTACTCTGCAAAGCCAGATGTGATTACCTAGATTGTTTCTTCTAGGGCCAGGTCCTGATGGCTCTATTCAGCTCCAATAATAGCCTCCTAAGCACCCACCAGAAGCAGCGGAGTTAAGCAAACCAGTGTTTGTTCCTGCCAATTATAGAGTGGACAGTGCAGCTCAGGTTAGGAGAGTTGAATCTGGGACAGCAGGAAGCCATTCCCTGGTACAAGACCAAGGACACCTTTACTGTGGTCTGGATAATGCTGTTGCATGGAAAAAAACTACTGAGAAGATTGAAGCACAAAGGATGGCATCTCCATATGACCCTTCCACAACAGTTGTTGAGAAGTTTCCACCGATGCCATCGTCACTGTCATTACCCAAAAGCAGACTACCACAGCTGACCATAGCAGATCTCTCCTGAGATTTCAACAGCTGGATGTGTCCTGGCTCCACAGATTTCTAGATCATTTCCATGGGAATCATGGACTTTAAAAGCAACTCCCTTAGGAAGGTCGGAGCTACTGTAGAGACTGGCAGAGACAGAAAGTGTGTGAAAACCAGACGTGTGAGGGTCCTTGTGCCCTCCTCTTGAACCAGCGTGCTCAGCATACAGAGGAGACCCAGCTAATCAGCACTGGCATAACACCACCCATCTCTTAACCTCCTTTTCTTTGAAACGTGGCAGGAGATGGCTATGGCTCAGGGAAATGGGGCAAGATAACAACAGATGGGTCTGCTTTGAAATTACAAATTTCCCTGCCTTTTCTTCTTTCCCTTTAGTTTGAATCAAAGCATTACTGAGCAGTGGGGAGGCCCTTCTCTCCTCCCTGCGTTTGAGCTTGTTGTTATTTAATAGTGCAACACTCCATTTATTAAGTCCTGCCACTGTAAATGTGTTGGAAATGAGGAGTTTCCATGTGTGTGGGAGAACTCTTTGAGAAAAAGAAAGCGAGGGAAAAAATAATGCCACAAATAATTGTCTTGGCATTGTAGAGAAGAAAGGCAAAGGTTTATGCCTGGAAAAAGGCTTGTCATTTGCCTTTAATAAGGACAGGCTGCAAACAGATTTCCTACAGACACTGGCTACATGTTGAACTGATTAAAAATCATGTGCTTATTGATTGTTGCATTCTTTCTCCCAGCTTTGTCCCCTCTCAGGAGATTTGGCCATGGCATCCCCGTGCTCCCAGTGCATTACTGAAGGTGATGTTTTATGCTAGCACAGAGCCACAGACAGTGACTGGGGACACCTGCCAGGCTGGACTGCTCTCTCAGGAGGGTCGGTCCAGGGGCTGAGGAAGATAAATGGCCCAGGATTTCCAGCTTTCTAGTTGCCTGGCTGGAGAGATGCAGATCAGGCAACTTGATTCCTCCACGCCCACATTGCCTTCTCTGTCCAAACAGCTTTGGTAGATTTTTGCCTTGTACTAAAGGTTATGGGATCTTTTAGCTTGAAAGAAATATGTGCTTCTGATCCTGAATCTTTGTTTTTTGTTCTAAAGAAATACTGATATGGTTAACTCTGGGTTAATGGGGCTGAAATACACCTCACCTAGCAAAGGGTAACAGGGCTGCTGGGAGCCCCAGCCTTGAAGGGGGTGAGTTAGAGCTGAAGGCAGCACTGAGAACTTCCAAAAGAGGGGCTACAGCCCCCCCTACCATCCATCTAAGTGTGTGCCTGTCTTAAAACATGAAGAGATGTACAAACAAAGCCATAAATTAAACTACAGTGTCCTAGACCATGCTTTAACACTCACATTCCATTCTTGTTGCCTACAGAAATGTGTTGCATATCAAGGGTAAAGAATCTTCTACATCTGGCCGCTTCCTTCCATCTTTTTGTGTTTTCACTGTCCTACAGTTGAATCAATATCCCAGGAGAGCAAGAAGCATCTGACCAGGCTCCATCCATTAGTGGACAGTGACCTATCAGGGCTGAGGGACAACAAGAAAATCAGAGCGGACACTGAAGGTCAGGATGGGACTCAGGCTCAAGGGTACAGAAGAGGTTTCTGCAGTTCTGGGCTGGTGGTGAAGCAATGCTGAATCTCTGGCTCTACAGAAAGCCCAAAGTGACCGTGCTCCTGATGTTACTGCCAAAGCTCTTACCTAATGTGAAACTGGGTGAATCTAAGACATAGCTTGGTTAATGCCTGAAACACACTTTTGTGCTGAAATTTCAATGAATCATTTCACTCTGAAGCCAAGGGTCTCATCCATGGCACCCATTTCTGAAGTATCTGAAAAAGGCCTGATTGCTAAAAAAAATCCTCACTTGAGCAACCTCCTTCTGAAATCTGGCCTCTTCTAGGCTAACCTTTTAGGCTAAGGGACTCCAAAGCACTGGTCACCACCCAAAAAACTGCACTCTCAATTCAGTCCAGGGTATTTTAATGGGAGAAAAAAACCAATAAAGTCAGCAGGTCTGCAACCAGGATTCTGAACTGCAACAACAACTGAATGTGACTCCTTGGAAAGACAATGTCAGAAGAAAGGGTTAATTCTGTTTTCATGCTTTTTGAAAATAATTATTTGTTGTCACCGTGAAGAGTGACTGATAATAATAATTACAGCTCAAGTATACTGTTCAGTTGCTTTCTGTCAAGGGGGCTAAGTGCAAATCAGCTAGTACAGGTTTTTTTGAGAGTACTCATAATTAGGTTCCTACCATCATATTGCCTCTTTTCTTACAAAAAGGGGGGAAACTGCCTTCTGAAGTACCAGAGAGAGTTTTGCCTAATAATAGAAGCCTGCTTTTGAGTTTGAAATCTATGGGGGAAGGGAGAGAATGAAGCAAACAAGGGCAAGATTTATTTGGCAGCGTCTATGCATTGTCGTTCTTTTCTTTAGTTTTTTTTTCCTAGTTGCCTTGCAATGTTTTAAAGATAGTTATAAAATGGTGCTTAGTTCAATACTGCTCAGAGCTCGGCTACATCTCTTCTATGATCATGTCACTTTTTCATTCAGTAGCTCCATTTATCATCTGCGAAGTGGGGATGATATACCTTTTCCCTTGAACTCCATCTGTCCAGGCTATTTAGCCTACAGTCTTCGACATACAGTATTTCTCACCAGTATACTACACACAGTACATGAACACTATTCTTAGCTAGGTCTTAAATATATAATTACAACAAAAAGCAGGGTACAGAGATGTTGATGAAGGATGCTTAAACCTGCAAAGACATACAGCCAAACGAAGTGAATACAAAGAACAGAGAAAGGGCACAAGTAGGTGTCCACAGACAAGAAAGAAGTGATATCTTGGTTGAGAGCTACGTGGTGAAACAGTAGCAATGTGGGAGAAATTGCCATGTTGTAACTCAGCTTTGGTGGAAAAAGCCCATGACATAATTTCTTTACTGATATTTTACAAACTAGTTTGCAGAAGAACATGCCAAAGTGTGGAAATTAACCTGGTGGTGGTTTTCGGATTGTTTTTTTTTTTTTATCACCTTTCTTTGGAAATTGGCTGAGACTTCAGGTCGACAAACAGGATCAGCAAAGAATCAGACCCTTGAAAAATGCATGGAAAACCTACAGCATGAGCTTCCCTCACGAAAGCTGGTGCAAGAGTGGGTGGTTTTATGCTAACGCAAGACTGGTCTTGGGAAGAGAATTTTGCAAAATGCCTGGTGGACATGTAGACAATAGAGGAGAGTCTGCAATGACAGTTGAAAGCACTTTCCCTAATGGGAAACATCCTCATTATTCATACCATGCCCTTGTGCTGTGTGGTTCTTCTGGTGGTGAAATGCAGGGTGGATCCAAGACCCAAGTGCAGATGATCCAAGTTATCTAGTTACTGCTAATGTTGTTCTCAGTGGTGGGCACAGGAAAATTGTGTAATGAAAAGCAACATTAAAATAGCACTAGGATTCTGTCTTACAGCACCAAGAGGAAAGAGGCACTAGCCTTCCTGCATTAAGGATGCCAGCCATTCCACCTAGTTCTCTTTGAACATTTTGTACAGTATCTGCAAAAATACTAATGAATGCAATTAGGGTGAATCACGTAACAAGAATGAATCAAGGGTACACAGGGGATCTGGAAGCTCAATAAAAATCTAAAACTAAACCCACCCACTGTATCCCCTTCAGAGCTGGAATGGTTCAACCACAATAATATTGCAATATCGTATTTTTCTGTTCTTTGGCTCAACGCTGTAGCTACGGCCATAGAAGGTTTTCTTATTTTAAATAACAGAGCCATAAATTTTCTTAGAAAGGCTCATCAGATAGCAGAGTCTTAGCATCTGAATGGTGTAACACCAATTTTTCACTAGCAACTTCTGCTCAAGGCAAATGGCAGTAAGTATTCCTGTCACAAAACAAGAGGATGGTCTCAGTTTAGTATGTCAGAGTTTGGCTGGATGAGTAAGACACTTTTCCAAGGCTTATTCCCTTCTGGCGTATTTGAGAAACCAAACCCCACCTTTAGGCTTGAATCCAACGCCTGTTTGCAGCAATCAGGGTGCATTAACACTACCAGGGAAGTGTGGATTCAAGCCCCCTTTGCAGATCAGATTCTAGTGGTGGTGATAAACCACCATGCCTGCACTAAGAGGTCTATATAGCCAAAGTTTTAGAGCTTTACGGACAAGAACATGCAATAGCACCTAATGAAATCATGCTTTAGCATGACACCCAGCACTTATTCATTTGGCAGATGATCAGGTCTGATCACCAGTCTAAGCACACGTCCTGAAAGTAGCTTTGCACCACATTCCTGCAGCACAATCAATGCTAAGGTCAGGGTGAGAGCCAAAAATACGGAGAGACAATGTGCATGACCGCACTGCTTTGTCCCCTTTGTCTGGTAGCAAACACACCTACCAGGAGCTTCTGCTGTTGAGTGTCTTCCTGCAAACTCTCAGGAGAAGAGGAAAAAGGGTGTGGGAATTTATAGTTATGACAAAAGCTAGAAGACAGACATTCTGTTTAAAGCTACCTGGATATTGCTGTGGACATGAGAAAACATAAATCATTCAGAAGGACAAACCAAAAAGAAAACGCTAATGCCTTTCTCCAGAACTCATCTCTGTACTGGTGGGCAAATTCTGAGCAAAGAACTGGTTTACCTCTGTCGCTTTGCATTCTTCACTAGTGCACTTGAATAAATACCATTGTTCCCTTTTTGGAGTATGCATTAGTTGATTTTTAAGTATTAGGGCAGTAGCCCCCAAGGGTGTGCTGGAAAGAACCAATCAACCAGTTTCATAGCAAATAATTTATTCCACAAACACTACTTCCCTTCCCAGCTCCTGAATTGGTTCTGGATGGTTCACAAAATTCTCAGATTTATTTGTTATTCAGAATCGCTTATAAATTTCTTCCATGAATAATGAAATTGGGCTGGTGCTTGTTCACTAACAGCCTTTTGTGAATAGTTGTAATTCACTATACAAAATTCATGTTGTTATTTGATATGTTAGCTATGTTTTGTGATACCGTCTCCGACTGGATGAATTATATAGCTCACCAGGGAGCGTGGAATGAATTGCGATCGTAAAAGTCTTGATTGGCCATTTCTAGGCAAAGTGGGGAAAATAATCAAAGTGCGGATGTTTATTAGTGGCAGGTATGTTTCTCCATCCACTTACACTGACATAATTGGGAGATTGCTTCACTGATGTCAGCAGAAACGCTGACTGTAAAACTGAGGTGAGAAAGGCATTACAGTGTTTCTGAAATGATACAGTCCCAGGGCACTTTTGAGCTGGCATCTGGTCATAGATGAAAATGACAGAAGCAGCAGAACACTTTTAACCATTATTTCATATCATTTATGTGGGATTTTTCCCAGTGAATCCAGAATACTTGTATATTCATGAGTCAACAGAAAGGATTCATAAAGGCTTCTCTAGCTGCTGTTCACTTTGTAGTGGTATAGGCTGTAACAGAGCATTTTGTTCCAACTGCAGTGTTAACTCCAGGTGAACAGGTAGAAAACACATTGGATTAAACCACATCTTCCCTGCCTCAAAATCCCTCCTCAAGTTCACAGCCTGCTCTTTTTTTTTTGCCCGTGCCCCCACCCCTTTGCTTTTAGCTGGCTCTTCCCCCCAGCCTGTTGCCTGGCACCTCCCATGGCAGTACCCTCCAGCACCGCTGGTGCTGGCCCTGCAGCCTCAGGACAGGCCACCAGCACTGCCAGGAGCAGCATCTTTCCCGTGCTGTGCACAGGGATGTGGGCTTGCTGCACCTCCCTGCACCACGGCACCAGAGGATACAGGGCGAAAGCTGAGACCCTGGTGCACACTGTATTAAGGGAAACACTTTTTAAGCTCGTAAGTGAGACCAAAGCAAAACTCCAAATTGAGAAGTGCAACAGGTCTGCAGCCCCCTCCCCCCCCCCTTATTGTTTAAAGGAGGCAACCAAACCACTCAGAGAGAAGAGGGTGAGGGGATAAAATAAGCACCAACCTATTCCACACAGCAGAGGCTGTGCATTGCTTCCTCTTTTTTTGTGTGTGCATATGTTTTCTTTTTCTTCTCCTCGCTAAAACACTTTGATTCAATTGACTCTTTAAATTGCATTTATTTTATGTGTCACAAAGCTATAGGGCAGCCCAAGGTGAGAGGAGGAGAAAGCACAGTTGTGCTTTCTAAATCTGACAAACTCAATTTCCATGTCAGGAATATCGAACACGAAGGCTCTGTAAACAGAAGCACACGCGTACACAAATGGATAAAGCTCCATTATAACTTTCCAAATATCACCCGGTCCTCCCCTTGTGTTCATATCACCAAACACCTCCACTATGGTCACACCAAAAGGTCTCCCATTCCCAGCTCTCTTTCCCATTTCAGAGTGTCAGGAGAGGAGACAGGCTGAGCTCTATGTATATGCAAACGGGCTCATCTGAATGCTGAATGTGCTGCCACAGCCATGTTCACTCCTCCAGTGCATCTCCAGTCTGCATGTTTATGATCCCTCCCTCTTCAATTCAGATGTACAAAAGCATTTGCTGTTTGTTTGTTTGTTTTTGGTTTTTTTTTGTCTTAAGACAATTACATGAATTCAAAAAAACACCTTTACAAGTGAGAAAAAAGCCAAGCGGACTTTTCCTAAAAATAAGGTGGAGGAGGGAGACGTTGCTCTTAATTTGACAAATCTTTTTTGATTTGGGGTAGGAATTTTTTTTTTTTTTTGTTTCATTTCCCTCCCTTGCTAATGAAATTCCTAAAGATGAGATGGGTTGTTGTTGCCATAGAAACTTAGCACTGGCAGAAACTAAGACTGCAGATTTATTCATGCGGCTTGTTAGTCAAACTTGATGCAATAACAGAGAATTAATATTTTGGTCTCATCGAGCTCTTGCAGCTTTTGCCTTTCTGCAGAATCTGTGAGCAGGAGGAAATGCTATACTGTACTGCTGGGCTGAATTCCTCAGTCCCCTCCAGGCACTGCACCAAGGGCACTCTGCTTTGTGCCCAGGGAGGGCTGAACCCCTTGCTGCTGGCTGCCGCAGGGTGCTATCATTACCTGACGTGGCAGAAGCAGGCCTGAGTGGTGACTGCAGGAAATCTGCCCTGGTTTTCTTTTCAAAGCCTCTAGAATGAATTTGGCAGAGAACTGATTCTTCCACTCAGAGGCATCTTAATGAACAAAGGGTCTTAACCCTCTTGTAACACATACAGTGTATTTTGTGTTCTCAGTAACACGTATTTTGCAGCTACTGATGGATGCATCCTTGCCCTATTGATAAGTAAACATTTATCCTCATGGTGACAAATAGAGAAAGCCATGGGGAGGACAGATGGATGCGTTGTACATATGGCAACTCCAAATCTACCCCAGAAGAGCAGTGTTGGGGGTGGAATTTAAAATCCTTCCTTAACAGTAAGTCCCTGTGCATGTTACTCCTAACTGCATTTCTCCTCCTAGAGCTTTACTTTTTTGCTTATGGGAATCAGCTCAAATCATGTTTTCCCCTCAAATATCACCCATGTTTACTTTCACACAACTCTTCCAAATGATGCAACATCACAAATAGGATTATAATGGTAGGAGGGGAAATGGGCAGCAGTAGCAAAATCCTAAGGGGTTAGAAAGATTTTTTCATCATGAAGAATGCTGTTAAAGCTTAGTCTGCTTATGGTTCTTGGACAAGAAGTCTTAAAAGAGACACCATGAGTCTCAAACCACTTTCTTTCTGCCTCCTAGATACAAACAAACCAATCAGCATATATCTGTGACCAGAACTGCTCAACTGTGAGTCTGAAGTTCAGCACCCCTATGAGTGAGCACAGAGACTTGCTTGGCCAAATCACAGAGGAGTTGAGTCTTTGGCGGATGAAGGCTCTTCTACTGATAGCATCTCACAGACTGCATGAAAGAAATCAGTGTTTTGAAATATTCTCACTGTTTCAAGCCTGATAATCTCAAATTTATTTTTTATTTGATGAAATATTAACTTTTTAAGATTTGACCCCCCCATCCCTTTGTGCACTTTCCAAAACAATGCACCAGGCAGCTAAACAACACATGGATGCAGAGAGCAAGGGAAAGGGAGGTAGCAAAGCAAAGCAACACAGCAGTCTATCCAGTACAGTGATCCAACTGATGATTTTCACCCAGAATAAAAACTACCCAACATCACTACTTAAGATGCAAGATATCTCAATGGTTCAGTGAGGCCTGGAGGAAATAAAGTGGTAAGGGTCATGCCAAGGACATGGAGAAAAGGCACTCCCTAATGTTCCCAGCAGCACCTGGCTATGGCTCCATATGCATGTGTTTGCTTACGCACACAGCAATTTGTTGTACCTACAGAGATTATTTTGCCCTTTCACAAGGGGCAGACTACAGCCAAAGTCTGCCTGATGGGTTCCTGGTATAAAGGATGGAAAAGAGCACACTAAAGGGACTAGATGAACTGGCTTTGAATCACAAAAGGTGAAGAATACTAATGCTTAGTTGGGATTTAACTGGACCTGCATTTTAATAAAAAAAATACCTATTTCTGCCACGGGATTAACAGTTTAAGCCCCTCACAAGCCTCTCCTTATTCTAATTCTTCTCAAGGAAGCTAAGTTTTTTATCTTGGACATGAGTGGGTGCTTTGATTGAAAGGTGCAGAACGAACTGAGAGGTTATTTGTTCCTATGAAGAACTCAAAGCAAGTAGGTGCAAGCCATCCTAGTCTTCAAGGATTGTCAGTGTCATTCCGAGAGGGGCTCAGCACCAACCGGACCCCTCTCAGAAACACTTGGCTACCAAACAGATAGACCTGCTTCACAGAAGTTGATATAAGCTAGTAAATTCAAATCTGGAGTCAATAAACCTCTGAAAGTAAAGTCTTATTTATAACTGATTCACCCTCAAATTACTCAGCATACTTTAGGATTAGGCATACTGGGCAAGACTTTATGCTTCACTATTTAACTGGGGTTCCTAGAGGTGCAAATCTGTGCAGCATCTGCCCTATAATCATCAGTAAAATAAATTAGAATGCTTGAAGGAACAGCCTGATTAGGAAGTGAAGTGATCACTAGCAACTATTGTCAATGTTGTGTGCTTTGTTCCACTTACAGGGCTAATTACTGTAACAAAGCAGATCATTTAAAATGGAAATTCTGGATGACTCTCAAAGCACATGTTCATGATTTTTTCCTGGTTTCATTAGAACCACATACAGGAAACAAAAGACAATGGAAATAATTAAAACACAACTAAATTGGACAAACTATTCAATAGACTGTTGTTAGGTTCATTAAAAATGTGCATTTGTCCTCATTCTTTGTGAGTTCTTTGTTTGAGGTCCCCTATCAACTCTACATCTCTTTGCAAAACATCAATATCCAGCCAATGAGCCTATTATACTTTCTGACTTCAGACCAAGGAACCCAGTCCTCCCCCCAGGGTCAATCACTGACTGACCTTCTGTTAATATCAGCATCGTGGGATTGAGCAGAAATTTTTCACTCTGTCATGTTCTTAACTTGTAGCACATCCACTCTTACTCAGCAATTCTCCTTAGCGCTGGAGTTGGATTTATGGAAAAGCTGTGAGTTAATTACATGTTCAAGAGTTTGGCACACTGAGCTTGAAGCCCATATTGCCTGGAATAACCACCCGCCGGCCGGGCGATGTCCTTCTCTCGTTTGCTCTGACTGAGCTACCGCTCAGTGATGTGACAGCTGGCTGTGTGGAGAGTCTACAGGACACAGCCAAATGTTGCCTGGTTTTCTTGATTCATAGATAGTTTTTGAGGCAAGAAAGAATTCTAATACAGAGGATTAAGGAGAAATAGTTTTCAAGAAGGCACTCTGAGCATATACTGTGGTCCTCACCCATTCACTTCAGAACCCAATGCTGTTTGTAACAGTGCATGTGCTTACAGAAAAAGTTTTCATCTGAGTATATAGCTTCTAGTCTACTCACTTCTAGAAGGAAAATTGGAGTGAAAAATTGTCTGTACATTTAGACAATGTATGAGAAAGCTGTGAAGTCATTCCCTGCCAAGGCAAAGTCAGATTCTGACATTTCCCTTTTCCTGCACTGTATTTACTCTTGATTTGATAGGTAATGTTTACTCATGGGAAAAGCACCTCAGAAAAACTGCAGAAGTATTACTCTGCATAGGAAATTTTGTCAAATTTGGACTGACAGCTGTTTCTTCTTTCAGTGAATACCACATGCCTGGTGAGAAGACTGAATTGTAACAAGCACAGCAAAGCAACCACCTAGGACCAGTTCTCTTTCAAGTGGGGTTCAAAGCACACAGACCAGACATGTCCACATTCCCACAGTTAATTTCTCTGGATTTTAAAATAACACTGTAGGTTCCCTTTCATAGCCTTTCTGACCTGATAGAATGATTTTTTTCGGTGAGAACGAAGGGTAGCCAAGAGGCTTGCAATTAGTCTCACCACTTTCTGCCCCAACAGAAGTCTTCATTTGTGCAACAGATAGAACCATTGCCATTGCTGGCAGAGCTGGGAAAGTGGCATCCAAGAGGCCTGATCTGAAACCAAAGAGCAGCAAAAAACCAGACATATTTCTCATAGAAGGCACACACAGACGCCCCAGCTCTGTTGCTTTAAATGGTCCACTACTGCTTTTAGAAATAATCTGCATGTGCACACAGGGTACAATTCATCCTCAGTATATCAGATGTTCTGCAAATGCTCAGATTAATTATGCCTGCATGGCAAGCCTTGAAATCTATTGGTCTTACCCTTTTTTAAGGATGTGCCAACTTGTTTGGTCCATGTAAAATTGGGTAGAACTGAAAAAAAAAATAGCTGATTTGGACTGTTTCATCGCAGACAATTCTGTCTTTATATACAGAAAAAAAAAAAAAAAGAGAAGAACATACTAAAATTTATCTTAAATGTACAATGTCAAACACTTCTCAGGCCACCAGTATAGTGATGTCAATGGTATTTTACTGGTCTAAATATTATGTCAAGCCAGTAAATTAGGAACAGTTATTGTGATTGCTGTCATTATGTTCTGTAAAACTAGTATAAGTGGGATGAGAATCAGCCTGGCTATGTTAGCAGGAAAGAAAACAAATGTTTGTAATAAAGTACAGCTT
Organism: Merops nubicus; assembly: GCF_000691845.1. NCBI lineage: Eukaryota > Metazoa > Chordata > Aves > Coraciiformes > Meropidae > Merops > Merops nubicus. The sequence goes on along the minus strand of NW_008625262.1, from coordinate 120,971 downwards.
CGACTGATGTGGCTTTCAGTGATGGTACAAAATGAATGTAACTTATATACCACAGGCAGAAGTGTGCAGCAAACAAAGCAAGGGTGTGAAGGGTAATCACTAAAATGCGTGATTGGCTTTTCATAGTTTTTTGACATCTGCATAAATCCACTGACTTGAATAGAGTTACCTAAGGCAGCTAAGGATGGAAGGAGGAAATGTTTTTACAATTTGAGAGCCAGGAAATGAAAATTATTAGAATAAAGAGCAAAGCAGACTAATCCAAGAAAAGTCAAACTCCTTTTCTTTCCTAGAGGAGCTCAATGTGACTCCAGTTTCAGTCGTGTCTCCCTTAGACACCACCCGAATCATTAATACCGTGTCTTCTCACTGGGGTGAATTAATTTGATTTTGCCAGATTAATAGCTTCTAAAAAGATTGAGGGCAAGGAAGGGTAGGGGTTGTTAAACCTAGAAAAAAAAAGAGATTAATGTATTGTTGTCCTAAGACAAATATTTGCTATTCTAAATAAAATGTCAGTCTGCCACCTGTGAGAAGGTGGTAAGCAATTTGTCCTGAGTAGAACTGTAGTAGTCACTGGGACACTGAGTGACAGTAAATGCTTTTGTTCATAGGAACATGTTGAGCTGAGTGCCTGTTCTGATGGGCTCTAATAGAACTAAGGGAGACAAGCTTTAGCCCAAATCAATCAGTATATAGAGAGAGTTGGTACTTACTGACATTTTGCCTAACTTTGGCCCAGAAGCTTTTATGAATATTCTGAGCTCTTGGCTTCCATTGAAATCAGTTATACAATTAGGGCATTCCCAAAAGTTTTGCCAGCACAGCAGAGACATCACTTTCAGTTTTGACATGAGTACAGCTCTAATAAGTTAACAAAACTGGATGGCTGCATGCCTATGGCAGTTTTGGATGCAGAAGAACGTTCTTGATGAACCTAGTTGAGAAATCTAGCAGCTCAGGCCAAGAAAAAGACCAAGGACTGTTTTTGTGAAAGTATGGGGAATGAGTGATAATTAAGGCCATGTACTGTAACTGGACAACCCTGCAACATCCAGCGGCTGCTGTCTAGGCATTTTCCAGTTGACAAACCACTTGAATACTGTCCTATCACAACAAAAACTTTCCTCCTGAGAAGGCCTTGGCCCAATGAAGATTAGAGCCAGTACTGGAGCTCACAGGTTCATAGCTGCTTGGATCTGATTTTTTGTCAAATATCTCTATTTACTTCAGTGGCTGGGGTTTTGACACACCTTTTGTTAGATTCGTCCACTTGCATTTCTTCAAGTAGAACATCACAGCAAGCAGTGGCAAGACAATGCCCCAGTCATCTTTACTCTGTTTCTGGATGATGTCTTTTCCCTGCTCATCATTTCAGTCACCTTTTACAGCTCGTTACAGTGACCAAACCAATATGGTGCAGAGACTTCCCTCATATCTTTTTGGTCCTCAAGAATCACTAGGTACAAGACATCTAAGGCCTACAGACTACATGGAGAGCTAGGACATATATCTTTATGCCTTTTTTTTTTTTTTTTAAAGAACACAAGAGTTCCCATGTTTTGCTGCTATACTCTGGCCATATCTTTCATAATCCTCTAGACTTCACAGAAGACTGAAATTATACAGAGCTCAGAGTAGCTTCCTCCCACACTGTCCCCAAGCAAGAACATTCCTCGATCCCACCAGTGAACAGAAAAAAAAAAAAAAAATCACTGCTTGATACATAAACAACGTTTCACTGCCAGTGCAGTAGGCAACTCAAAGTCACCACGACCTCAGGCAGATCCCTCTGGGATACATGCCCATATTGCTGCTGAAGGTAATTAGCTTACATATTTTAGCAGTGTTCCAAGCAGCATTTCTTCCTCATGGTGCTGACTGGGTAGCTCGGGGAAGCTTGTTTTGTCACAGATTGTTCTGCCATGATCTGCAAGGATGCTTGTTACACGGAAATGAAAAGGTCACAAATATTCCCCTTACATTACCAAGGAGATGTGAAAAGCAAGTGCTGTTATTTAGCGGAGCAAAGTGGGGTGGGTGGTACTATACACTTGAGAAAATTATCAGCAGAGCTGAGCAAGGAAATGCCTGGACAGGTGAGCCCTGGGCTGGGAACCTGCCATTTCCTAGCTGAATCTTTACTCTTTGTGTCCCTTTTACTCAACATGCAGCAGAGGAGGGCTCAGCCATTTTGGAAAGATAATTATTCTGGAAGGCACCTCTCTAATCATTGACAAAAAGCCTGTGATGCATGTTGAGGATAATTATCACTTGCTCTGTGTCCTTAAACATCTCTCACAAATGTCAGCTCCATCAGAGGAGAAAGAGGCATTGAGAATCCCCATTTCAAAATGCACTGGGAGAGCAGTACCATTTCCACGTCTGTAAGAATAGCACGTATTAATGCATTTTGTTTGTGCAGGAGTATTTTTAGGTTTCAGAATTATGTAAATTGTTCTCCAAATTACACGCAGCCCTGAGATAGCAGCTAGTAGCAGTTGCAGCTGTCAGTGTCATATGGTGTTGAGCACCCAGCAAGTTGCAGGAGAGAGCATGTAAGTGGTTCTGGGCATCAATGCAGTCCCAAATATCACAAAGGCAAATCACATACAGTGCTGATGGACCTGATACAAGAAGAGAGACAGCACTGAAAATGGGCTTCTCCACTAATGTCTTTCCATGAGACTTCTCACCGGTGGTGTTATTAGACTTGCTGCTTCCCTGTGACTCAGGGGGTATTGGATGCCACCACCAATACGAACTAGGATGGACAGTTTTATTATCAAGGTCAACACTGCCATTAAAATACTTCCAGGCATCAATCCTCCACACTTAATGGAAAGCAACACAAAATAAATTAGCTGACCACTTAACCAGCTGGTAGAGAGGCAGGAGAAAGACCAGAGAGAATGGCAGGTTTATTTCCTTGTTTTTTAAGAGACAAACCTTTGGAGGGCATAAATCTGTCTGTCCTACAGACAGTGCGCTAGGACCCTAAGCACTGAAGGAATTGTTGCAGAATTTTCCTGATAAATTTGTCTGAAATTCCTGCTCCTTTCCTCCACCCCTCCACGGACTGATGGGGACTGCACTCTTGAAGGGATTGCCTGGTGCTTGCCTCCAAAACTGGAATCCTTGTAGGTAGCTGTAGCACAACCACTATTGGGGCTCTACCTTGCTGCATTTCCTGGAGCTGGAAACCGAGGCATGGGGCAATGGTTCCTCATTACTGACTTGTCCAGATTCACCCAGGCTTCCCAAGTGCCAGCCTAGTGTTTAAGAGTTGATGACGAAGGGGGAAGTCATCCACTACTAGCCAAACTTCCCTGGCTTACGAAACCAGGGTTATTTTACCCTGGTGGTAATCATTTTAGTTTCTATCTATAAAACCTTCTATATGGCTGACCTGTATTAAAGAAAACCACAATGAAAGAAAGAACAGACACAAGTCCCTGATAAAAGATTAATATTAGAGGTGGTTCCTGGTAGAGGTTTGATCTCACAGAGCTCAAATTTGTGCTTCCTTGTATGCTTTTTTTAAAATAAAAATTATTTTTCTTTTCTTATGAGAACAACTTGACTGTGCAGTAGGTTCATGTAAAACCTTTCACTTTGAGAGAGCTGAGGCCAGAGCCTGACTTTTGTAAGCTATGGCATGCTCTTCAGGCTTCCTCTCACTCTGTTCCTTGAACACCAGCCTAATAATTGCTAGGCTTCACAGAATCTGTGAGCTCAAGACCCTGTTAAGCAGGCAGTGAGTTCCGGCTAGGGCTGAGCTGCACTCACTGGGCAGGGAAGCAGGAGCTGGAGCACCAAATGTCAGGAAAAGCAGTAGAAGGCCACAGGTAAGACACCCCACAAGCTCATCAGGACTGCTAGGTGTTGGCTGAAGAGCTCTGGGAAGTTATGCACACCCCTTACTGCTTGTTTTATCTGATCATGGCCATTCATACAGGGCTCATTCACAGTTATCCAGTTCCTACTCATGAGCAATGAAAATCAGTTAACATTTTTTTTTCCCTTTCTCTTTCCAAAAAGAGCACCAGAAAAGCCAGCAGCCAAAACACAGACAATGAAAGAGAAATGGATGTAGATCAACAGGAAATATTTTAAGGCTGCAGAGAGAGTGCTAGAACTGGGTAAAGAGGGTCAGTGGTAGCAGATGTTAGGAATGAATGGCATAGAAACACAATGTTTTGGGTGGGATCAGCAGGTTGTCGTGATAAGTCTTGTGGATTTTTTACTAAATTCTGTTTACAGTGTAAACATTTTGTTCAAGGACTGCTAAAAAGATTTAAGAGGACTGTGTAAAAGTGTTTTCTACTCCATAAAGTGCTACTGCTTTGCCTTTCTTGTCTGGATAGCAGAATAAATGAGAGCTACAAAAATACGGTTGCAGCTGACACCGCACATCATTTTTCAATTGTTGAAACAACAGATCTGTATATTTCTCTTCTTTGTGATGGAAAAAAAATTAAAGGGAGGGGGAACCACACTTTGGAGGGTCCTGAAGTGCTCTGACAAAGGATGGCACTTGGGATCTGCTTGCTTAGTTCTGTGGTTTAATTGTATGAAGATGCTTATGTGCATCGTGTGGTTGCAAAGCTCATTAGCAAAATTAATTCACTGTGCTCTATTCATATTTCACAATCCTGACAAAGCCATGGAGCATGTTTCATCTGAACCTATTTGAAAACAAAGTTGCTCTTGAAATATTTTTTCTGGTTGATTTTAGTAGAATATAAATTGGATGTTTACAGAAACCACAGATTTTTTTCAGTATGGGATCTCCCACATAACACCCTTCGTACTGAACAGACAAACAATACTACACCAAAAGAATGAGGACCACAGAGACAAATCAGAAGCCTCCATAATACAATAACTGATTTGCACAGAGAGTTGGGGATAAGCACAAATTTTTCTTATTGGTGTGAGAGAAGAATGGGGGTAGAAATTTATAAAACAACCTCTACTGTGCTAAGCAGAAAGAGTCACAGCAGTTCAGAAGACTCCTTACCTTTTTTTTTTTTTTTTTTGCTTACAGTCTCAGATTTGGGTCTCCTGTCAGGGATAACATTTTAAATTGGAAGCTCAAATTCATCCAGTCGAGCCTGCAATAAAAGTAGACACCGAGCACTTGTGGATTGCTACAGAGACATATTGCTTCAGGTTGGCCTATTTTAAACTGTTAATTGATTAAGATCCTACTGTGAAATTCAAGAGGGCATTTTGCTCCAAAGCCATTAATGTGCTCTTACACAAAACACTCCTCCTGCACTTAATTAGCTATTTGTGTGGGCATTTATTTATCTACAGGCATGAAGTCACGGCCAGATCCTCAGATGTCATAAATGAATCCAACTCACTTTTTCCCAGTGAAAGACTAAGCTCAGAAGTTAACACACAGATAGCAAACTCCCAGCTCGTGGGTGGTTCCCAGCCCTTTGCTGTCATTTTCCTGCTTCACAGAATTTTGTGATCTAATTGCTTTTTCAGGCACTTGTGTTTTAGAGATATTTCTTTTTTCCTTCTAACCACCCAAATTGCTCCAGGAAGAGTCAGTTGTCATGACTCCCTGCTTCTAAGGCTGCTGCTGCCACTGTTGCCTGACAATAAGAGGAACGGAGGACCAAAGGAGACAGAGGAGAAAAAAATAATAATTATAGCCCAGACTGCCATTCTCTCTCTGAGGTGGAAGGGAATGTAAATTATCATTCCTGGATACAAAATCAAATAGAATTACTTATCTCTTGAAATCCCTGCTGATCTGGCCACCGCACAGTTGAGCAACATGCTGCCTCATTATTCCAATGACATACTGCTGCAGGAGAAGAAACTCCCAGGCAGTGCAATAAACCAGCAAAAATATATAGAATCATAGAATTGATTAGGTTGGAAAAGACCTTTAAGATCATCAAGTCCAGCCATTAACCCAACACTGCCAAGTCACCACTAAACCATGTCTCAAGTGTAACATCCATGCATCTTTTAAATACCTCCAGGTATACAGGACATGGCTCACAATTTTCCTCCACTCTCTTTCCCAGGTAGATTTTCATATTAGTCTTTCAAATTAAAACATCTGTGACACCTTTCTCCTGGATCAGGAACAAGTTTGTTTTAGGGTGAAATATGAGCAAATGATGCGTGGAACAGCACACAGCTGAGAAACAATAACATGGTCAGACTGCAGTAGTTTTGCATCAGTATTACCAGTTCCTTGATCAGGCTGTTTTCTGGAGAGAACTGGAGTCTTCTAGTTCTCTTGCTGTCTTTTGGACATGGAAATCTCTCTAATTTTGATGGAATCTCCTTTGCTATGTGGAGAAGGAGGGTCTGCATTGCACGTGATAGAATAAATCCATTACTTAATCTAAGTCTTTCACTTCATTATCAATTTAGAAAGGTATTTGTGTAGCTGAAGGAACAGCTAAGAAGCTATGGGGATATGCAAAACTACTACATGCCCCTTATTCCTCTCTAAGTCAGTGGGGATTAGAAACAATTGAAAGGACTAGGACAGTCCAGCCTGGAAAAGGCAACTGAGGAGTTATGCAATATACTCAGGAGGGGTCTGGAGAAGATAAACAGGAAATGTACATTTACCCAAAAACATGCCTTTGCCTTGCTAATGCTTGCTGCTGGGTGTGCAAGCTTTGGTGTGGCCCAAAGCAAGGGCTGACATTAGGACAGCTTGGTATGAGGGAGAAAACCCCCCGGCCACATATGACAGAGCTCAAAGAAAGGACTCCCCAGGGAGCTGTGATTTAGACCTTATTGAAAGCATTAGCAAGTGGTTGGGAAAAACAGAGGCCGGCACACACAGCAATGGATTTCGTGACATTTCTATTGCAGGGCTGAGAACAAGACACCAAAGGATTCAGTGTATCATAAACTGTAAACATGAAATACAGCAGGGGAGCTGCAGCCTCAAAACACAAACCAACCCTCCCTGAGAGTATTGAGTCACACTTTCAAACCCACAGAAAATAAATCTCCTCTTCATCCAGAGCTTACAAATGGAAGGAGAGGTCAGGGACTGCACAGCGAGTTTCCCAGCCTCCCCGTGGCAGTGGGTTTGGGTTAGCACACTCCCCATGCCCAGGCTGCCGTTCCCGGGCCGCTGCCCTGACTGCTCCTGCCAGAGCCCGTGCAGAGTGCCCTGTACCCACCCGCTGCACGGCCCCACCGAGCCCCACGCTGTGGGGATAGCTCCCCCAGCACTGCTCTGCACCACCCCACATGCACACACTCCTTGCTCGTTAAAAGTGATGAGAGTGGTTTGTGTGAAACAAGCCCAGTGCACTCACCTTACAGACCTCCATGTGCTTGGCACTGCAGTTCTTGTTATGGGAGCAAGGCCAGGGATGAGGAAAGAAACAAGCTTTTTTTCTTTCACCCTTTACAAAATATGCTTTGAAGAAGAGATAAGACTTTGAGAAAAAACAATCTGACTAAATGTTAACCATGTATTTCTCCCCTGCCCCAGATTACAGAGAGCGTGCTGTTCCTGAGGCACCTCCAGTTGTCTTCAAGAAAAGGATTTGCTGCCCTTACTCATGCTGGGAAGATGCTCTGAAGAGTGTGATTGTTTCTGGTTGGCCTGTGAGACACACACGGTCACATCTGTAAGTGGGTTAAATAAGCATAAGCCTGCTAAAAGTCTGCACCTCTACCTACTGTGAGCTTTTAAGTATAGAACAACTAAACATACAACACATGCAAATGTTGGCACATATGCACGGTCACAAATAAATGTGCACTTGTGCAAAACAAAATTACTGAAGAAAGCAATAGGGATAAGTATCTAGCCCTGCCTCACTTGGGTTTCTCCCTGACTTCTTGCCTCCTCCTCTATTGCATAATATGCTTTCCCAGTAGCATTGTGTTCTCAGGTGTCACCTCAGCAGTTTAAACATGATTTGACTCTAATATAGTCTGCAAAAATGCAGTTCTCCTTCAGAGCAGACTCACAGAGAAAGATCTAATAGAACCTAACATCCTATTTTTGTCCTTCTATCATTCTCAGTCCGTTTCTTGCCAGTTAAAACCTCAAAGAAAACTCAAGAATGAAGTTAATTAGCTTCTAATAATGAGGATTATCACTTTATCTGTGTAACTGAATTCTGTCCATACAAATAAGATGCTGCACCAAAACTTCTTGTCCACTTGGATAGTTGCAGCAGAGCTTGAGGGGCAAAAATGACCACGGGTGCTTTGTTCATCAGAGGAACAGAGACTAAATATATTCCTTGGGACAGCCTTGCCATGTAAGCCATCCATTCAGCTCAAGGCACCAGGCAGTCACAGAACATGCACAAATTCCCTTGCAAAGAATGAGAACGAAGGAAGAAAACAGTCTAAAGCATTGATGCTGTGGAACAACAAATGTCTCCATGGAGACTTTCCAGCGACTTGCAAAGGAACAGAAATGCTGTTTCTTCCCTGCTACAAAGCAAAATGTGTATAGAATTTGTAGGGGCTGACACCTCTCGCACTATCTCAGGAGCAGCCATGGTAACACAGTTAGAGTTTGAGGGAAAAAAATTATATGCAACACCATGTGTCACACCTTGAAAGAAAAAGAGGAAAACTGCCCATGTTAATGCAGAACAGACTAATCAGAGAAGTTTGGGGAACTGGCAGGGAGAAGACTGGCTTGTGGATATAATTCACTTACATCACACAACAAAGGTAAATCTCACTAGGACTTCACCTCCTCTTGCATATCCTATGATCTTCCTTTACTGAGAGGAAAACTCTACACTTTGATGCATCTGTGGTGCTGTGTGGCTATAAAGTTCCCAAGTGGCTTGAAACACTATTTCACAGCTCCCAAAACACAGTGGTTGAGCAACTGTAGCATGGCTGCTACAATCCCAACACATTTGAAGATCTTTCTCCATGCAGCGTGGTCACTTTCACTGGACATATACCAATATGTGACTCTACTCCCTCTGGCCTTTTGGTTGAGACAATATTGAGCAGTATGTATTTATATGTGCACTGTGTGTATGGATAGGGGCACATAAACACATATCACCACTAAAAAAGGAAGAACAGAATGAAAGAAAAGATCAAAGCCACCTAGAGAACAGGGCTGTTTACCCTAAGACCTCCTTTTGAAAGACTAGGGTCAGTCCCACCCCAGTGCATTATAATACAACATAGGATGCAGAAGCTCGTAAATCCACAGGAACCTCCAGATGCTGCTAAAGAAGAGGAGAGAGCAAGGAGCAGTCTGCCAGGCTTAGAGGGGTGTGAGCCTCTTATGAATAGAGACTAGAAAACTTCAAGGGCAGAGAACAGATTTCAGTGCAAAGGACTACTAGGACCCTTTAGGAAAGGACATCTGCATGCACATGTAGCTGACAGGGCAGGAAGAGAGTGTGACAATTCTGTCTCACAAAGAGCAAAAGACCTTGAAACTCTCTGGCAGGTAAGTTCACACATTCCTATACCTCACTGCCACCTTTCCAGTACAAACAGGAGTTTGACTTTCAAAGGCAAGTTTGAGCTTGCCCAGTTCCATACAATTTAATGCCGTAAGACACATGCAACAGCGCTGGATATCAAATGCTAGGTTTTAAAGAGCTATAGTCTTAAAAATAAACCAGCTTTCATTCAACTACAGCAGAAAAAGCATTTTCAGAAAGACTTTTGACCCCTACTTTCTTGTTAGTGAACCTCCTGTGAATAATGTATCTGCAGACATGAAGTTCAGCATGTTACTGTATTCTGTGTTGGCAATAGAAATAAGTCCACCTACTCAGCCAATTCCTTACTTATTCCATGCTGCTAGAACACTGCAACTTAAAGACAAATATAGTTTCTTTATATGTCATCATACGTTCATGTGAATTAACCTTGTGCTAAATTCCAAAAGCTAGAAACAACGGCCTAAATCATGCTAATTAAGACAAATTACTGGAATGCTTTAGAGAGCACTGGGAAATGCATTTTGCTGCACACCACAACAATGAAAACAAAGCTCTATTCCCTAACACTTTTTAGGTTTCTTATTTCAGACCTTTATTTTCACTGGTCTCTGCTGGTTGCCAAAATTTCTTCCCCCCTCTCAAGGATGCAGTCAACTCCCCTCAGTGAGACCTGAAAGCTAGAACATCCTCACTAGAAGTTGGCCATTTAGGAGAAGTAACGGACCGAGTTCATCCCCAGGTATAATACCCAAGTTTTGCAGAGCTACATCATGATGAATACAGACCAAGTTTGAGACATAGATGCTCCTTAATTTTCTCACCTCTGTGCTTCACTGGCATCACAAGTAGACTACAAGGAGGCAAGAGCCAGGTCACTGAGATAAAGACAGCCCCCACTATCAGATTTGCTTCAGCTAGCTTCTTCATGATCTCACTGTGACGAAATTCATTGGTGGGAAGAAAACAAGAACACAGAGCAGTGCAATACCAGCACAAGCAGTGCTCTACAAGTCTTTTTCCTCCACTTCAGGGGTTTATACAAAAAGTGAAGTTAACCTTGAATTTTTATGGGCTAAATGTCCCCAATGACAAGGTTGCAACAATAGGAACATAGAAACACATGGAGATGGGATCCACCATCAGTTCCATCTCTTCATGTTACTGAGAAAAAGGAAACAACCTCCCATCTCCAGCCTGCCTAAGCAGCCCAACACCCCAAAACCTTAAACAAGAGAGAAGGAGCACCATGAAAGTGGGGAATACACCTTTCTAAGTATACCAAGGGAATTATGAACAGTATGGCTTAGGGAAAATAAAGAAGCTCTGTGAGGGATCAGTCTGTCAGGGAATGTCTATTACCATGTTGAGCATGCAACAGAAATTAATTTTCTCCTAGAAAAGGACCCTGTAATTAGACCTATATGTCACCTTGTTCACTTTGCCACATAATCACACTGGAAGTAGCTGCTCTGGAGGTGAACTCTTCCCCAGCGCTCTTTTTCTCAAATGAAAGGAGAAACATCTATAAATTGTCATCAGAAAGAAGATAATGGAGGCTGACTGCTCCCTAAAAGCCTTTTTTGAGTTTTCTTTTCTGGGCAGAAGCTAAACAGTCTACTGATATTCATTAAGCAGTCAGCATCCTCCTCTGAAGAGCTGACGTCAGTCTGCAGCCTAGGACCTGCAATTATCATCCCTTACCATTGAAGTAGATGGCTGCTTAGTTACAGCATGATGTGAAGCCTGAAAGGATCTGTCTGACACCAGCTGCCCTCTCTCCAAAAGTTTAATGTGGGAGGTTGAAAATGAGAACTAGTCAAGTTTAATAATTTTTGACCTCTGGAAAACTTTTTTCCCCTCCCTGCTTCCCCCCACCCCCCTGTGTAACATCTCTTCTTTGCTTGCGGGAAGGAAATTGAGTAATACAGTCAATTTAAAATCAGTTCAGATAAGCATCTGAACTTCTGGATCTGTATCTAAACTCTAGACCTTAGGAGTATTTCAAGCTGTGCTCATCAACACACAATGAAAAAGCAAAGCTTTTCCTCTGGTATTGTAAATCACCAGGAAAAATCCCAGATAAACTTGTTTGCTATCATGAACAATGTCAGTATTGAATAGAGTTCCCGACCAGTCTGGTGTGGAAATAGCAAACAGGACAGGGTGTGCTGTTAGCTAATAGTGTACCTCAGCTAGACCTGTGAACTTGGCTAGTTCCATGTATTGTCCAGATTTCAGAGCTAACCTGCAAAAGCCATGGCAGAAGGGATAGTTTGGCTGTGCTCAGCAGGGTGCAGAAAAATCATACCGTAAGAAACCTACACTCCAACCCTAAGACCTCTGCTTCAATGTGTGCTGATGTTTATTATCCTTTTCCCTCAATTTTACAGAAAATTCTACAGGTCCTTAGAATATCATCTGTCAAGGCAGAGACCCCTCTGGAGGGCTGCATATGTTGGGTCCTACACTGGGACAAGAAATTGCATGAGCTCCTCGCTGCAGAAGACAGACCAGTGGGTGTGTGTGACACTGTCAGAGCACAGGAGGACAGGTGATGTTGGACAAGAGAAGTAAGGACTGTGAAGGTGACTGTAAATATAATTTCCCCGTTTTTCTGCCTTTGTGCGAACAGAGCCAGGAGCCTTAATCACTTTTGGCACAAGATAAAAACTTCACCCTCCTTTTGTATGTGGATGGTATCCAGCCTGGCTTGTAGAATGAGCAAGTTGCACCAAAACAGGCTGTAGGATGCAGCGTTGAAAGATGACAAAATATATTGGTTTATAAGTGCTGAGGGGATGGGGGTTGGTGCTTCGCATGAGCATTAATTCAGAGGCTCATGATGACTTTTACCTTACACTTTCCATGATATCACCCATTCTTCTTTTGTGACACTTTCCACTAACAACTCACATTTGTTTGATGAATATCTAAACTCTATCAGACATTCCTACTCTTGTTCTTTTTGAGCCATCTTACTAACATTTGATTGCTATTAACTTCAATACATAATAGCTTGATATTTGTATTCATTGCACCGAGCCATTCATCATGTATGCTTATTTTTTGCTTTGTTTTTGAGCCAAGTACAATTATTCAGCTGCTGCAAGGAGTTAATTACCTACCTGTTCTACATTTTTCACTATTAGGTAGGCATGTATTTAAACCAAAGTATTACTTAGTGCAGAGGGGTGGTCTTTTTTTTCCTCTGGATGCTCTTTCAGCAACCCCCACAAACAGCAACAAGAGCATCAGAAAACGCTGGAAACTTGTGCAGTAGAAGTGAAACAAACTGGTGAGTAGTACCCACAGAGAAACAGAGACCCAACTTCTAAGTTGTTTATAAGCCTAGTGCTGCAGGATTGTTTGCTTGGATGATCAAAAATACCTGAGCAATGGAGGTGCCAAAGGGTGTCTAATGCTTAAGAAATCCCTCCAGACACCTTATGGACGGCCCACGGTTTGATTATATCGTGTCAGACAGATGCCCAGTGTTTTATACTCAGTAGAGATGACACGAATCACTTAATACTCAATTGAAATTCAGTATCTGCTGGATGGAAGGCAGGATATAGATTTTCTTTCAGGGCATTTCATGAGAAGAAATAAAGAACTCCATAAACCCCAGAAATTACAGGTGGAATGTAGCAATGCAGGCTGACTAGGACAACTTCATTGCTGGGAACCATGCTATGGGACAATTAATGGCTTTGCTTTGACAGGACCTTAGCTTCATGAGCAGATCCAGAGAGAAAGGTAAAAGGATGTGAGGGAACACTGATTTCCTGGTACTGTGGGAACAGGGGCATATTTTATACAGATCAGTCTGAGAACTGAAATTAGTGAGATAGGGATAAATCATCATCTCACTTCCTGTTGAGATTCAGAAGGTCACTTAGTTAACCGCAGTGTGACAGAAAAGCGTTGCAGATGCGATTACTGCACGCTAAGTGATGGTTTCTCACAGTGCAGTTGCATGGGAGGCTTACTCTGGTAACAAGCAGACCTGAAAAGGTCCCCTCCTGCTTGCCCTGCCCCATCAAAAAAATGCTTCTTAGGAGACCACATTACTGAAAACAGAGGAAGAGCAATTTCTTTTTCTTTGCAGGTTATTTTTAGCCTTGATCATTTCAGTGACCTGCTTCTCAGCAGAGCTCCATGTAGAGTTGTGCTGCCAAAAGCAAGGTGGATGGTGAGCTGAAGCACAGAACTGGCAACAGGCAAGCATTCTGCTGAGCTGCAGCCTCATTTTTTGCAGATAGGTGTGTCCTTCCTTAGACACGGGTCACTTCCAGTTCTGCTTAGATAGGCTTGGCACAGTGAAAAGCAGTGGGAAGATGACAACCAGGTTGCATTAATTCAGGTGTTCAGGCTGCTTCTCTGAATCAGAGATGGGCACATGACTAAGCTTCCTGGGATGATTTATGCTGCCTCAAAGGGTACTCTGTGGAGATAGGATACATAATAGACGAGGAAGAGGCTGTGTTCAGTGTTTTGTAAAGAGATCTCCTGTGTCATAATTTGTATTGTACTTGAACACTGCTAAGGCATCTGAAAATAATTCAGGGAGTTGGGGAACTGCTGTGTCTGTCAGTTCCTGAAGAGTTGAGTCATGTAACAGATCCAATCTCTAACTCGGCTCAACACACTAAACAGATGAATTAGGCCAAACTGATACCGAGCAGTTCCTGACAGGGCATCCAACCTGAAGATAACATGCTCATGAAAGCAGAGACATTTGTGCAGTTGCTTACTCCTCTATTTCTCGCACAGATCCCTGTGTGACCCAGCCTCCTTTTCAGGCTGCATTACACACAACTGGACTACAAAGGGACCAGAGAGAGAGAGAGAGAGAGAGAGAGAGAGAGAGAGCAGCACTCAATGTGAGGTGTCATCCAATCACAGAGACTGCAGCTAGGCAGAAGACCACCCCTGAAGGGCTATGCTGTCTTCCTCAATTTACCCCAAGTACTCACCAGGCCACAGGTCATATATGAACTTTATGGCTCACTGTAGCCTTGCAAGTGAGCCAAAGGGCTCCCTTTCTGCAACACATGCTTCTCTTCCACCGCAGAAGCTTGCCCCAATGTGCTGCAAAGGAGAAAGCTGAGCTCTGAAACACTTTCATTCCATTCTCTGGTGCCTGGGAAATGCCATAAATTGCTTCAAAAGTGCTTATGAAGTGCAAGCACTAGCAGTTGACTGCAAATCCACGAAACAAGAATCTCAGAATCTCATCTTGGCAAAACTCTACAGATGAAACAATCAAGGTCTTTGCCTGTCCCCATACCATCAGTACGATACCTATGGCACATCTACAGATGCCCATATGATAGCCTGGGGAGTCAAGCTGACCAGCAAGGAGCTTTGAAGAAGACTACTGGTGACACTTGGCTTGTTCATCTTGCCAGTAGCCTTTTGCTGGCAGAATAAGACAATGAAATCAGCTGAGCCATGTGATCTGTAAGGGTCAGTGTGTGTCCCCAAGTTTCATTTCTGTATCCCAGGAAAGTATAGTCCCTTCATTCCTCTTTGAGGCAAAGACCTTCCAAATACTGTCCTAGAACTGTAGGCTTTCAGATTTTAGAGCTTCTGTTTTCCCTTGTTACTGGAGTTCACAAAAAAATGCTGAAACAGTTGTAATCTTTCAATTGCTATTTCTCCCCATTTATCCTTTAATTTACAGCTTTCTCAATTTATGTTCTTAGTTCAAATCACTTTTTTTTTATCCTTCCAGCTTCAGAATGTTTTTTGCAGATTCTAAATCTTTTCTTTTTATTTGATCAGCATCTTCCTGTTCTATATTTGTGCTTGCAAACACAGACACCTGCGTGCACACCCACACTGACTGACTCAGTCTTTGCTTTGTTTTCCGGATTCATTTCACGCTTTCATTTGTCTATTGCCCTTCTTCAGCCCCTTTCCATTTATCCTGTTTATTGCTGGAGACTTGTGTTGCTCATTTAGTATGTGACTATCTGTTTGGTATCTCAGACTCTCCCATCTCTCAAAGGCTTGTTTATCTCTAGACATTTCACTTTATTCCTTCTTTCCCCCTCTCTCTGATGCAAGTATAGCAACTTTTCCACCTCTCTCTTTTCTCCCTGCTCCTATATCGTTTCATGTTTCTGAAGACACACCACACTGATGTCCCCTCTTGCTAGAATAAGCACAAGGCAGCCTGTCCTAGCAACATATTACAAATTTCATGAAAGCAATAATTTTGTTGGTATTTACACTGATTTATCTGTGCCTTTATGTGATGCTCAGCTCTTGGATGCAGGAAGATGGAACATCAAGCTGTGATACCTGCACTACCATTGCGTTCATTTCCAGTAGTCCTTGCAGGGTATAAGAGCTGCTGATATCAAAATGTCCCATTCACTCACACTTGCCATTCAGCTGCATAGCAACCACAGACTACCTTTTGCAGACTTATTGAACTATTTTTAGTTCAATTACTCGTTCCCCTGACTCAGACTGCAGGGTAAGTCTGAGCTACCTTTCATGCAGTATGTGCAAATGAACCTCATTCCTTTGCACTCATCCTGACTCAGCCAGCATACAGCTTTTTACCAGAAAATTTTAGTTACTGAGATAAACTTGTGTATTTGCACCTTGTGTCTGGCAGATTTTCAGGCTAATTTAGTTCCCATCTTGCTTTCATACACCAGAGTTTTATCATATGCTTATCCTTGCACCTAACTTCAGTGACAGAAACTACCTGCAAGTTGATTTACCAACTTGAAGAATGGCTTCTAGCAGGGAAAGCACAGGCCTCTAATGATGACTTTCCAACACACTAGCAAAGTAAATCTTTAAAAAGTGAGAGGAAAGAACAGCAAGAGACTTGTTTATTGTCTTTGGGGGCTGAGGTAAGATAAACCTTTTCTTGAACCCTGCAGCAGGAACTCCAGGTGTGGTTAAGAGGAGGTCTGGGAGCGAAGTGGCAACAGCTTCTGAACACCACTGGGAACAGGCTCTGCTCCTTGTCACTGGATGATGGTACTGAGGGATGATGGGTATCTGTACACATACATTGTTTAAACTATTCGCCATGTTCTCACTTCACTGAAATAAGGGCATTTAAGATGACATGCCAGAATAATTGGTTTCCAGACCTGATACCACAGAACTAAACTTCTCTACAGATTTACTTGTGGAATAAATGTTTGCTCTTTAACCTCGATGACTGCCCCTACAGTTCATTTCAGACTTCATCAGGATGAAATGAGAGCACAGATCAGTGATAAAACTGAATCTGAAAACTCAGCTCTCCCTTCAACATGAAGTGTCCACTCCAAGCAAGAGCAGTTTGTACCTGACCAGTGTCTAGAAACCTGAAAGCATCCTCTGGGTGGATGCTGAGAGGAAAAGTTAATGTCTTCCCACTGTGCAGTTAAAATCCTTAGGATGATGTGTAATGGATTTATGTGTGATGCTGAGAACTATGTCACTTATTTCTGTGTTGCACTGCCATTTTGAAGGCAACATAATTAGGTTATTCATGCTGGTAAGTGACCACTATATTAGAAAAGTGCTGAAGACAACCAGAGCCTTTACATTGTTAAAGCCCACCAGGAGGTATCATGGGCTGATGAAACACCAGCCATGCAGCAGGACACACTGTGGGGCAAGTTACATGGTTTTACATCAGTTCAGATCCCAATGAAGTGCCATAAGGAGCATGTGCTCTGCACACTTGCTTTATTTTGCATTTCTACCTTTGTACCAAGCACCTGAACAAGTTATTTACAAAATTGTTGTCTTTTTTTATATATATTACCCTGTTGTCACTAAAAAAGTGTATTAAATGCATCAACCTCCATTTTGCTGTCAAATGTTAGATCTCCTAGCTCTTCAGTAAGATACTCTTTTCCTGGTTAGATGCTTTTTTCCCCCCTTCTTGTCCTCTTATTAGTAATACCTTTAATATCTTCTCCTTGCTTAATGGATCAAACTGTGGTTTTGCCTCTTTAGTGCTGTCCATTCCTATTCTTGCTTTTCTTTTATATTTAAACCTTTAACCAAATTCCCATTTCTTCTTCTGAGTATGATAACTGATGAAACTAGGATTTAGTTAACGTAGGTCACATCCAGTCCTACACCTGAGGGGACACCAAATTAGAGAATTTCTTTTTGCATCAGGCTGCATTCCAGGACTGCCCTTACCAGCTGCTGCTATTAGAGCCAGTAAGATCTAATAATCTCACTGATGCTAGAACTTCATATCTCTGTGTTTCTCCTAAGGAGCTCACTGAACCACAAAGATGTTTAGCTCCACTGGGATCAAATAATTTTTGTCCACCTGTTTTCAGAGAAGAAACAGAGGTGATCTGAGCAGAGAGACAGTTGTGCATGAAATCTGGCATAAATAAAACCCTAGCTGGAAACAGAGCAGGGAGAGGTAGAAGGATGGGAACAGAAAGGACTGTGTTGGGTATGGGTGGAAGGAGCAGGGACTGAGAGGCAGTCTGTTCTTGTTTCTGCCACTGTCCTGCTGGAAAGCTGAGCCTTGGCTCCCTCCATTTCTATCATCACACATAGGAAGAGGTGAGGGAATCACTTTTTCCTAGGTGTGGTAGCTGTTCAAGCATTACCCGAATACCTATAAAGTGGAAGTCTCTCCACTCTCTCTGTCACAGCACAGAGCTCCTCTCTCCCAGCTTTCAGAAATGTGAAAATGAGCGTGGCTTATCTTGTTAAGGTGGACATCGAAACCAAGTACTTCTATAATGTACTTTTATCATTTGGGTCCACTAGCCACAGAGGGAAGCTAGAGCACTTTATTATGCCATTATGTATACGGATGACAAACCATTAGATAGCTAAAATTGGGCAGGAGAAACGTCAGTGGTTGCAGTGATGCCAGTGGAAGAAGGAATAGAGATAAGTTGGAAGAAGGGTGTTGCAGAGCCAAAACTATGCTGGATGCAGATCTCTGCAGAGATTGTTAAATGCAATCATTTCTATCTGGGTTTACTCGTAGGTGCTGGGGTTTATATGCATATAGTACACTAAGATTTAATTTTTAAGCAGCTGCTGTTTAAAAACACATTGGTGGGAGTCTCTTTGCTTGGGGTTATGCTATTACAGTGTGGTCTGATTTTCTTATGATTACTTTTTATGATCTAATATTTATATAGCAGTCTATTACATGGGCATTGCATATGGAAATGACAGTGCACAGATTTTAATAGAAAATCCTGTTTTTTGGGGTATCCTACTTTAGTCTTCTCACTTCAAAACTGTCTTCCTTTTGGGAATGGGACTAAGACCTGTGTTCTCACTGAACAGAATCCTCTCTTTTAATCTTCTTTGCTCAGCAAGATTGTTAATGCTAACATCCAATAGTGACTTCTCAGCTGCAATGAGAAAAATAGTCCAGGAACATTTAGATATGGGCTGCTGTTAATGTTATAATATATCTAAAGGAAAAAAAGGAAAATCTGTTCTTAAAAGAAAAACTTTCCTGTATTCCAATGAAGAATACTTTCTTTCTTTAGTAAGAAGATTCAGAGCATTTTGCAGCTCACAAGCATTATACCCCAGCCTATGAAACAAACCAGCTGAGCAGCTGAGGTGACTGATCCGTGTTCCTCCCAGTATAAACTCAGCTGTCCTGAAAGCAAGAAACTCCTCTGATTGAGGACACTGAAGCTGTTACTAGTGCCAGCTAATGTTTTGCCCAACATTAATTTAACCAACATGTCTGATGTAGACAATAAAGGCTCCTCCTTTTTATTCAGCCTCTCCCTGCAGAGAAGTATCCTGGGTTGTATCAGCTGGTGTGGGCACAGCTTGGGGAACAGCGTTTGTTCATTTATTGCTTATTACAAAGCAGCGGGGGAAGTCAGATTTTTAGCCCAATAACCAGGTTGGCAGATTCCCTGTAAATCTGCTGTGTTTTATTGCTGGCATAAAATGCAAATAACCCAAATACATTACAGAACAGATCTGGGTTTTTTTTGGAGTAAGTGCCGTATTTCCTGTCTTAACAGGAACCTGCTTCAAATGTGATTCTGGCCATAAAATTGAGTCTGAGAATAGCTTCTCAGTATACAGTCTGTGCATGTCTCCTGAGCAGCTCCATTTTCTCACTTTAATGGGAAAGTTAGTTCTGAAGGCCATCTAATACAGCTGCAAAGCTATATTCCAGTCTGCCTCATGAAAACATTAGCAAGCCCTGCCAGGCAGGGTCAGATTCCTAGATCTTTCATACTGAAGATGAACAATAGAAAGCCAAGAGTACAGCTAGGCTTTCCTGCTCCAGGGTGCAAAACGCAGTCCCAGCCCTGACAGAACCTTTTGCTTGCCTTTGTCAGCCATGGTGTGAAGGTTGCTGAGACATCTCAATCCAAGATATCCTTTTGCAGAAGAACCAGGCTTTAGAAGAACACTTCTGAAAGACAAGGGTGCTCAGAACTTAATCTTCAGTTTGCTCTATCTTTACCTTTTAGTGTCTGCTTCACATTAGAGGACAGGATAGTCCTCTGTGACCAACATGGGAAATCAGAGTGCATCAAGATTTTGTACAGCTCACTCAGTTTGCTCTGCTCACATCTTAACTTTGCAGAAATTGAACAAATTTTATAGAAAAACAGATTTTTTTACAGGTTCCACTCATGAAAGCAACAAACCCATCAGATTTGGGAACCCTTATCTAGTTCAGAAGTTCTAAATTCAGTCAAGCCATTCTGGAGCTGGTAATAGTTCCCATCTAGAGGTCTGGGACATACCTCTATCTATCTGGGCTTTCTCAGAGCTTGAGGGGATTCAGAATTACTAGTCTTTTAGCCCCTCTCTACTCCAACCTTGAAAGCTATACTATCCAAGAAGAGCTTTGCAGAACAAGACTTGAGTTGATACAGACAAGCTTCAGGCACCCACATAAAGTGGCAGTAATTTTAACCTATATGAGACCTAGTATCTTATTCATCTGAGCTAGCGGGACAGATTCCCCACAGTGATTATGAGGAGAGGCAGGAACTTCCAGGGGGTTAATTACCCTGGAAAACATCACTTTTGTCCAGGTACTTCTGGTTACCACAGCAAGCAGCTGCATGGCAAGTGCAGAAACAATTGCTTCTGTTAGCAAAATACTTGGGTGAAGTAAACAAAGCCCACTATAAGGGCATTTTAAAAAACTGCAGTCATATAAAAATGCAGAAAAGATTTTTCTTAAGTAATATTTTTTTTTCTCCTAAGAAAAAGCAGCTTAGGGATTTCTGCAGTCCCCAGTTGTGTCTGAGCATCCTTACACTCACAGCTGTCTTCTCAAATCTAGCCCTTAAGCCTTCCAAGTGCTCTTATTTTTATCCCAGAAATAAGAGAAAGAGGGAGATTTACTGGGTTAAACCTTTAATACCTAGATAAAGGACTTCTTTCCCCCCTTTCTTTCTTAACCCTTAATACTTTCTTCCCATTATTCTCTCATTCTACTCATCAGTCCAGGTGGCAGGCATTTAATCTTGCCTGTTTTCCTTGTGGGGTGGGCTGCTTTGGCCTCTTACCTTTGCAAGCACCTTTGTTTTCCAGGAGCTGTGGTATTTGTTTTTAACATAGCTTTCTGCAGACATCAAAAGCAGTGTGAATTATGTCCTGCCCAATTACTGTTCCCTTCATTTCAGGTGGCAAGTTCCAAGCCATCAGCCCACCCAGCGCTGCTCAGGGAAATGCCCTGTGCTGGAGAGGAGAGCCCAGGAAGTCTCACAGCACTGCCTACCTGTGTGTCAACACACTAGCAGAGCATCCTTCAGCACTGTGTCTCAGTGGCACAGACATCATTTCCCCCTATTTCAGAGAAGACAGGAGAAAGCACGGAATAGATTGCCAACATTGAAGTGAAAAATGCTTTTGAGGCAGCTAATAGGTCCAAGTCCACACTTACACACTTGCTACCTTTGTGCTGTGCATCTGTTTGCATTCGGATGGTTATTCTTAATGCTTTGAGCATTAATTCTTGAAGGCAATCTTTTTAATCCAGTCAACCTCAAGACTATATATTTTGTGAGCCTGCACATTGCAGAGAGGAGGAGAGAGCTGAAAAAAAAACAATGAAATCACTGTACGTACAGACCACTGCAGCTCCAGCTACTTAAGAACAAGAACTTTACAGAACAGCTCCTGGTTTGCAGAGCTCCCCAGGCAGGGCAGTGACCAGGGAGAGACAGTGTCCAAACATAACCTCTTTGTGGATCTTTGTGGGCTCAAGCCAGACAAGGCCCTTAAAAATACAAAGCAGGGGATTTTTTGATGTGTTTCTGGGGAGAAAAGCTAAATATGAAGGCAGAATCGGACCTATCCTTAACTGCACTCACAGTTTTGAGGCAGGAACTCCTACTATGCATTTGCACAGAAACAAGAACAGCAACAGAACTAGGGGCAGAGAAATACCATGGCAATCAGCAGCAAAATCTGTTACAGGTCTGTGCCAGCAAAGCAGGCAGTGACTGGGTTGCCCAACGGCAGCCTGATGCCAGAGGAGAAGCTGGCTATCTGGGGCCTATTGGGTTTTTGTTGTTGTCTGGGATTTTTTTTGCCCCCCCTCCCCCCCTTTTTTTTTTTTTTTTTAAATAATCACACTGCTTTTATCCCTCTCCTCATTTTATTTTTAAATAGCTACTGGCTCTGCTTGGTGCTGTCAAAGCTTAATGGCTATTTAAGGAGCTCCATGAAAATAATCTCAAAAAAAAAAAAGTGTGCTAATATGCTAAACTATTTCTCCAAACACCTGCAAACTGTTACATTTTACAGAGGCAACAAGTCAGTCTCAAAGTAGGATCAGGCATTTATGTGTCCTGGGTTAACACCTGCACCAAGCTACTGACAAGGATATAGAAGCAGCTCTTGACCTTCATGTATTGGTCCAGAGACAGGTGGGCAGCTGCAGCAGAAAGAGAGAAGGAGTAAGGATAGGCAAGAGCAAAACATTATTCCTTCAGTGCAGCAGAGACCAAATAATGTCTGTATGGGGTTTTCCCCTCCAGAAGCTTCTGTTGTGAACCAGGTACTGGTATAGAATCATGAAATTGTTTGCGTTGGAAAAGACCTTTAAAGTCATCGAGTCCAGCCATGGGGGAAGAATGAACATATCTCAGGTCCATTTTACCTTGGCAAGTAGCATGCAGGGCCACAAGCTCCTGTTTAATTGTCCCAGGCACTTCAGGCATTTTAGTGACTTGGGTAATCTGAAAGTGATTTGATGCAGAAATTAATCATTAGGAAGTCTTCTAGCAATAAAGAGGACTGCAACAAAGGGACAACAAGGTCTCTGGTGAAGGGTCTAGAGAACATTATGAGGAGTGGCTGAGAGAACTGGGGTTGTTTAGTTTGGAGAAACTGAAGCTCAAGGGAGATCTTATCACTCTACAGCTACCTGAAAGGAGGTTGCAGCTAGGTGGGGGTCGATCTCTTTTCCCAAATAACAAGGGATAGGACAAGAGGAAATGGCCTTATGTTGTGTTAGGGGAGGTTTAGATTTGGTATTGGAAAAAAATTATTCACCAAGAGTTGTCAAGAACTGGAACAGACTTCCCAGGGTAGTGGTGGAGTCGCCATTCCTAGAGATACTTAAAAGAGGCGTACATGTGGCACTTAGTGACATGGCTTAGCATTTGCAGTGTTAGGTTTATGGTTGCACCAAATGATCGTGAAGGTCTTTTCCAACCTAAATGGTTCTATGATTCTAAAATACATGGGATTATCCTCCACAGAAGCATTTTCCTCTCCACTGACTAAGGAGGGAGCTGGAGTCTCCTGCATCCACCCCAGGTCCCAGTGGCTGCAGCTGCATGAGCTGAATCCTCCTCCCATCCCCCTGCAGCACATACCCACAGGAATGGGTTTAATTGCCTCCAACTGGGATAACAGCTACCACCACAAAACTCATCTGACCAGTGGAAGGCCTATTTCTTAGCTTTAAAATAGTTATACATTTCTCACAGAACTTGTTTAAATTAGTCACTAGAGATATCAGGGGTGACACAGTAAAAGTCAGATGGAAGAAAACTGCTTTACTGAAGGAAGAGCCTGCAGACCCAAATGAGATATTTCATCCTTCCCACTAAGTGACAAGATGTGTATTTTTTCTCTTCCTAGAGCACACTATATTTGATAAGTACAGCAGGCCATAGAGTTGTTCTGCTTGGAAACAATTGTGGAGCAATAGCTGACCACAATAAAACAATGTAGGACCATGGTAAGACAGACCAACCTCAAACAGGGATACATAGATCAAACGAGCGTGAGAAACTTGAACTACTTCTATTCACTCTTGGAAAAGCTGTAGCTGGAGTCATCTGTGCTCACACAGTTTTGAATGCTAGAGTTAAGAGAAAAGAAATAGATCAAGTGGAGAGAGTGCAGAGGCAAACAATTACAGCCCGAAGTCTTGAAAAATCCGATCTCTAACAAAAGATTAATGTGCATAAAGGCGAAAATTGAGAGAACAGTACAGTCTTCAAATATTGAAGAGAGCTGCAATGACAAAGGGATAGTCTATTTGTGTTTGTGCTAAGACAAGAATTGGCTCAAATTGCTGCAGGATGTTTTAGGTTAGGCATTAGGAAAAGCTTCCAATAGATAGTAAAGCTGCAGAGGCAACTTCCTGCAGAGGCTGTGAAGGATTCATTGCTGAGTGACCTTCAGCAACAGGCAAACAGAAACCTGCCAGGAGTGACAGAGGTAGAACTGCTCCTGCTTTGAGACAGGAGGATGGATTATGTAATAATTTCATAGTCTTCTCAGCCCTGTGTGATTATCAGATTCAACAATGCAAATTTTGGGTGAATACATATTTCTATTATCTATCTGGGTTTTTCTTCTCCCTCTGAGGCTTTTTCATCCTTACAGACCTCTTAAATATTTTCTCATCTCTGACATTTCTTATTTATTTTTAAAATTCTCTGCCCAAACCAGTTGATAGCTGTCCTTTTAAAAAAATTGGCTTTTTAAACATGATTCAGGTCTAAATTGCAGTTCAGGACCCTACAATTAGTCCCAGTAATTCTTCCACTCCCTGCAAGCAAAGCAGATCCTTGCTTAAGCTCACAATGGCCCTCTACCTTGCAGTCTAGCCAAGCAAGGCTCCATCTCCTTGTGTTTGCCTCCCACAGACATCCACACAGAGCTGCTCTTAACATCACAAGATAGGAGAAGCAGTGATCAGCTGAACCCCTGGCAAACCTGCTCTTCGTTCCTGAACCATATATATCACAGTAACCCTTCCCTTCCTCCACCACTCTGCTGTGATAAACTGACCTTGTTCTGGTGCCTGTCAATTGCTAGATAGGATTTAGATAATTTTATGTATCTGAATAGCAGAAATTGAGCTTGAAGCCCAGACAACATTGCTTTTACTCATGTGTTTGTGCAAATCTCTGCCATACCCTGGAAGCAATCTCAGCCTACTTCATAGTGCAAAGATGATACACATATAATCTTATAGCTTATTACATTTTCCACAAGAAATAGTACTGTGACTATCAACTGATGCTGTTCAAGTTGTGTGAGGATTTTTTTTTTTTTTTTAAAGTGTTTATCTCCCTTTATTACGTGGCCCAGAAGGTCAGATTCATTTCCTTCATCTCTTTCCAGACTCCATGTAGGGGGCACATCATATTTTTGCCAGGCAGGGGCATCCTCCTACCCGTGACCACACAGCTTCTTCAGTCACTGGGCAATGTGGCTGCCTGGGCTGCCCACAGAATATCTCATAGTCATCCCTAAATTGCCCTTACTTGTAGTTCGCTGTCCACACTGCTTCCAAGGTCAATTCTTAGCCATGGCCCTTCCTGAAGTAGTCGGCATCACCAAATTTGCCATGTGCTTTGTTAGCTGTTTTACCTGTGTAGTAACCACCTCTCATTCAATACTGTGCCTGGGATCAGTCAGTGGGATATTTAGTGTTGTCTTTGCTTCCTGACATTGAATAGCAGGTAAAAGCTCTCTTCCTCAGTTATCTGCCAATGAACATGACTAAGTCTACCAGATAAAAATCTGAAAGTGTGAATATCCTTTCAAACTGTATGGAGCCAGTGAACACTTCTGCAAACAAAACGTCTATTGCTTGTGTGCTTCTGATTCAAGGCCAGTGTCAGCAGAAAGGCTTGTCTTGAATCAAGTCTTCCATGTGAAGGTTCACACACTACCAGGTTTTATATGCTCAGATACCCATAAACACTTTGAAGGCGTTTTCCCAGTTCTTCATAGTAATGTGCCTCAGATACTGTGTTCTCTGCGTATATTTTAGAGGAGCTCAGACATATTGGACTGCATCTGCTAGTTTATTTTTAGGAAGACGGGCTCTGATAGATTTGCTTAGAAACAGCACACAACGAATTATGTGAACTTTGCAAACAACAAAGTATTTCAGGTTGTGTGCCTATGAACCCTGACAGCACTCTTTCAAATAAATTACTTGTTGCAAAACTCATGCTGACCTCTTCTCCCTGAAGGCTGAAATACAAAAGTCATCCCAGTGGTGTGAAAGGTCTATCTTAAACCAATTTAAGCCTCTAGGAAATACAGAGTTAAGGCTGACACCAACTTTTCTTTCAATCTTTGCCTGTGACAGTACAGTGATGATATTTTCACCTAATGCAACACAGTGGCCATGTTAAGAATGATTCAACTCCTCTGAATACAAACACATACATCATGAAAGAAACAGTTCAGTGCAAATGTATCTTGCTATCAGTTTTGTCTCTGCAGGTTAATAGAGAATGCAGAAGGTGATAGTATTTTGAAAACAGTAGGTACCCAATTCTCACCACAACTGGAGCTGGAGGCCTAACTCTTAAACTCTGATTTTGCAAGGGCTTATGTATGTGTTTGCCTTTAAGGGATGCATATTGAGCCAACAACTTAATGTATTAGAACACGTATCATAGCCAGACAGCCCTGAAAATTCAAGCTGCCAGCTTTACCAGTTTGTTGTAATACAACCTGCCTGTAAAACATTTGACTACAAGCTTGTGAACTAAGATGAACTGCACTTGTTTGGAACTTAACTTTGCTTATTCAAAGGTTAAGCCCTCTTGTCAACTTGTAAAAATCTATATTGCAAAAGCATTGGTAAAGAAAGCTTCTCTTCCACACAGCAGTTTTGTCAATCCATCTCCACTTTGGCCAGATAAATCATGTTACACAGGGAGAAGGCAAATCTACCCAACTTCAGAACAAATCCAGATAGATTTCCAAAATTGTCAAGGTGCTTTGAAGATGGAGAAGCTGGACTGTGACAAGTAACATTTATTCCTCTCAACAACAACAACAACAACAAATCAATGTTATGCAAAGGTCTTTGTGAATGCAAGATGACAAGGAGCAATTGGCCTCTCCTCACATACATCTCTGAATGCATCTTACATTGAAGAGCTGTAAAGGACCTCAGAGGAGCCACCTGCCTTTGGGCATCTGTGGGACTAATCAAGAAAACATTGTTTTGCCAGCAATATAGGTCTAATTGTACAGGGCGATTCTAGTAGAATGTTTTTATCTTGCATAATAAAATAGTTTTTACTTTAATGGCTGAGCTGCTAGCAAATTACAGTTCCTCTTCGAGCTGAAGTGACCTAATTAGTTTTTGTTTTGTACTGCTACTGCATAAGCATGCACAAAGGATGCTTTGCCTTCCTGCTTGAATAAATCAGAATTTAAACTTACATATCCACAAGGCCAAATAGGTCTTGTCCTGCTTTGCTGAAGTATAAATACAGTGGATCTACAGTTGCCCACACTTGCCTTTACCTTCTTGAAGCCTGGCAGCTTGAAAATGTGAAGCTTTTTACCACTATCTGTTGGTAAATGGGACTATGGAGCTGTTTTAGGGCTCAGAGGCAGGTGCCCAGGGTGCCAGCTGGGCAGCATCTTTCTTGGGGAAAGAGGTCTCTAGCCCCATCTTTTGGTAAACCTGAGTTTCACATCATCTTTCTCCCTCCGAATTCATCCAGTGACAATCTGGGACACACCCTGCAAGCTGCATAGGGGAACTGAAGTGGCAGGTTACAGCAGACCCGTATTGCACCAGGTGGTATTTTCCAGAGGAAGGAATGAGTTTAAGTCGTTTTCCCTACAAATGATTACTGCAGAGAGGCTTCACTGGTGAAGTGTAGCCCATAGACAGGTCTTTGCTGTTGCCTTCTGGAAATCCAGCGAGACCTTTCTTAGACAGCTGTTCCCCATAGCTTAAGATGTCTGTGCTTTGTGTAGCTTCTTTACTGACATACCAGTACAAAACCTGGTGTGAGAGCAGTTAGCTGCAATCTATGGTGGGTTTTGTACCAGCGTAACAAGTTACAGCAACAAAGCGATTTTGTGTTATGGCATATTTGTGCATCTATCACTCTCTTAAACCAGTGCTGTTAGTAGGACAAATTGTGCGAGAAGATGCAGTTTAGTGCCCAGATGGTGTCATTATTAAGTCCTCATTAGCTGTGCTTCAAAGCACTCCAGATTGAGGGAAAAGTGCTACATGGAGTGCAGCAGGTACAATATTGGATCCCTTGTGCTGAGGACTAAAATCTGAATGTAGTTATTTGTGGCAGAAAGGATCAGGAGGTTGCAATAAGTGCAAATAACCTGGTGCATATCAGGGGAAAAGGGGAACTGAAAATATATTCAGATCAGGTCCAGCCCTGGCACAGGGATAAGTACATTGGAGGCAGGAATATTTATGATCAGACCTATTTCTAGGAGGGGTAGGTGTATATTAACATCCCTGTTTGCAGCAGGGAAATAAACTGGCTATGAGAGCAGCAGGGAAGGTTATTTTTCACCCATACCTCCTGTCTCCGTGAGAGTTTGCTGAAAGCAGTCTTGTGAAGGATTAAGGTAATATACAGAAAAGACAGAGAATGTGTGGGACAACCATCTCTCACAGCACCTGAAGCCATCACCAAGCCCCAGCTCTGCCAGGCAAGCAGGGGATTAGCTTATCTGGGCTAGGACAATTTTGTTTCAGACGTGGCTGCCAAGCAGTTGGCCGGGTAGGAAAAAAAAAAAAAAAAGCTGATGCTCAGAGTGAGTGCCCAGGACAACTTTCCCAGCCAGGCTTGAAAGGAAGCCAGTGTGTCAGATAAAGTAACCAGCTGGAAAGCAAAGCAAGGAATAAAGAAAGAAACTATCCCTATCAGGAGAGAGAACAGTGGGCAGCTCTTGTTTCTGATGCTTTTAATAATGCATGAAGATGCATATAACAAATGTACCATTTTCACACTGCTAATTGTAAAAATGTTTGCTACCTCCCCAGGGCATTTCTCACCCTATCCTGACACTATTTTCCCTTCCCCTTCACCCCTTCTCTTCTCACTCTCCTTTTCCATAGCATTATTATTCTTTTTTTTTTTAAATGGCAGTCACTCACTGAATCAAAGACTGAAGGATTAACCAGCATTTTAAAGGTTTCAAATACTGAAATGGTGTACACTGTCCATCACTGCAACCCAATGGCATGAAAAAGTCATGTGGTTATTCAATGAGGACTTGTACAGCACCTTTTCTGTATAAAAGTATGTATTTATTAAGTTCAAATATATATCAAAAACTCTTGGTTCTACTGAAAGATCTTGGATCTCAAATATTGCTTGACAGAGAAATAAC
Organism: Merops nubicus; assembly: GCF_000691845.1. Lineage (NCBI taxonomy): Eukaryota > Metazoa > Chordata > Aves > Coraciiformes > Meropidae > Merops > Merops nubicus. The sequence continues at coordinate 91,923 of NW_008625262.1, read as the reverse complement.
CTCAGGGTTTTCAGAAGTTCACTGCCTTTCCATAAAAAAAAAGTACCACCTTATCAAAACTCCTAAGCATCATTGAATACAGCAGCTTTGCAGCTACTGTCTGCTTATCACCTGGAAAAAAGACTTTGCTGCAAAGGCTTATTGATTCTGGGAGAAAAGACAGTAAAAATGTAAAATACAGTTCCAGAAAATTCTGGTGCTGGTTTAACTTTCTTTAAGAGCAGAAGTGAGAGGGGGTGCTGGTACTGCTCACAAAAAAGACCTTTCCTGTGTATGAGTATGTAACGCGACAAAGGAGAAATCACAAGAAAAATCTGCATTCAACTACCTTTTCTGGCCAGACTTATTAAGATCAGTATATGTTTCACCCTCTCACTTTGTTTATTGACATGTCCTGTGACTAATATAACCAGGAAGGGTTGCTGAATTTAGCAGATAAAGCAGAACAACACTGGCAGACCCTAACGTAGTCAATGTCCTATTGCTCTAGGAGACGAAGTGGCCTCTCCCAGGCCAGAGGAGACAGAAATACCTGAAACCTTACATTTCCTGCATGATGTCCCTCATGGGGGGGAATCTTGAGAATCTGAAGGCATTGTTGAATTATCAGATGAATCTAATACTGTATATGCATAGCTGCTTTAGGAAAAGAGTTAAAAAAAATCAGTTAAGCACTGATATAAAGCCCCATTGAGGTCAACAGCAAAATTGCTATCAGCTTCACGCTAGATCTTAGAAGAAAAGCTGAAAAGCCAAAATGGAAGGATGAGCAGCAACAGAATCATCTTTAAAACAAGCAGCGTGGTTTATGGGGTAGAACCTCTAGGCTTTGAAAACAGCTATTCTTTCAGTTCAAACAATTTTCTCCCAGGGCTCCCAGGGCATTACCCCACCTGATTCACTCCAGCTGTTTGGCTATGCTGGGCAAAACTGAGACAATACCTATATGAGATTCTCCAACTCAAGACAACGCTCTTCACTATTATGTCAACACAACCAGACACCTCCCAAACAAATGTCCCTCCAACCATGCTGGGGTACAACAATGCTTACAAGTGATATGCTCTGTATTTAAGAATCTGATAAGTCCAAGCTGCTTTGAGTTCTTCCCGTAAGGAGCCAAGAGGCACACAGGTTCTGTCTGTGGCCAGCAACTGTACAAGTCTTTTCTGTGGACTCTGAACTCTGCTCTCGCCTCGAGCAAATAGATGTAACATGAGCAACCTCAAGGTGGTCCCTGTATGCTGCTCTGCACCTCCTGGAGTCCAGGATAAGTGGCCACACCAAGTCCAAAGGAGCTTTAACATGCATTTATATCTTTTTGACCCAGCTCCAGGGATGTGAACATATACATCTGAGGTCCCTGGGATGTCAGTGAACCAGAGGGACAGTGGTTTTCCCTGAAGCATGTCCAGCCTGACTTTTTCTGCTCTCACTTCCAATAGCGTTGCCATCTCTCCTTCCCTGCAAGCGGCGTCTGAAAAACACTCCTCAGGGAAGTACCAGACTACCTCACACTTTACTTAAAGGACTTGAGTTAAGTAGAGTTATTTCAGAGCCAAAGCAAGTGCTTTACATTAACATGGGACTGATAGACGTAAAGAAGAATCAGGCCTCATGCCAGTGGACAGGTTTAGTGGTCTTCTGTTGTATCAAATGCTTAAGCATAAGAGGCTGTCCTTATTTCTTGAATCAAATTCAAGAAGCAAAACAGCAGTGATTTGAAGTCTGCTCACTACAAATCTCTATCCAATGAATTTCAAACACCGAGCTGGATATCCAGACTGAGGAGCAGTTAACAGATGGGAAAACAGAGATAGTGGATTTATCAGTACTGCACACTGATCCTGTGGAAGTTCAGTCTAAGGTACCCTGAAGAAAAAAGTTCTTTCTTGTGCAGCCTGAGAGCAGAAAACCAATAATTCTTACCAACTGGAAGATAAAAAGTTCAGTTTTCAACAGCAGGACTCTGACAAGCAGCTGCAAAGAGCAACACTAGCAAGATAAAAGATACTTGTATGGCAGGTCTGCCTAATCTGCTTGTTGCTGGAGGCAGTAGTGAGGGAAACTGAGGCTAATGAATTCTTTAAAAAAAAAAAAAACAAACAAATACAGAAACACCTTCTCAGTTTAGTTCTGAAATATGCTATTTTCCTCAAATTAAGTGGTTATGCAAGGAGACTCTCCATTTGTAAACATAACTGATATTTTTAAGATTTGAAGGAGGAAAAGAAATTGAAGCAAATAGTTTATTTTCCTTTCCTTGCTTCCCCTGAAATAGCAGAAAATAGCTGAAGTTCAGGAATATGGCTAACACACCTGTAAGTGGATGCAGCACAGTCCTCTTGGCCATTTCCTTTGTATGGTTTGACCTACATACTGGCAGGTGAGCATCAGCCATCATCCCTGGTGAGATGGAACCTTACATGTTGATCTCAGATGCTGAGATCGCAACAGTGTGTCTTAGAAAGCAAGAAAAAAGTAACATCCACATGCTTAAGTTGCCTAGACCAACACATGCAGAGCACAGGTTCTGCAAGTAGAACTGTGTGATACCAGAATTGGTATTAAAATCTATTTGTTTATGACTATATTCCTTCTTCTGAGAAACTAAAGGTTACTGGCAGCCCCTTCACATGCTGCATTATCCCTCAGTTTTGTGTCCCCAAGTCATTGCCTTATCTCTGCTGGCATCCTGCAGCTTGAACTTTGAAGAGAGGTTATTGGAGAAAGAATGGTGATCCAAAGCCATAACTGACAAATCAAAATAGTTTGAGGTCAAGTAGCATACATTTTTCACCCAAACACTCAAGTCAAACCAGCTAGAGTACAGACTCATGGAGGTATTTTTCCTCCTACTATACACGTTTTGAAAAGTGGCTATACCAGCTCCATGTTTTGAGCCAGATGGTTGTACACTATTTATCAGGCTGCCTGAATCATACTCCCCCCAGCTCCCTGGTGCAGTTTGTCTGTGGGGAACAGCCAGTTAAGCTGCGCCCTTCAGTCTTTTCATATAGTCTGTTCTTTCAGGGTGATGCTGGCACTCTTCCCTACCATGGTAAAAACACCACATATATTTTGGGGATCTCAAAGCAATTCTGTTTACTGCAATGCACTGGGAACTTCACCTCCAGCAAAAGAAAGAAAACAAAGAAAGAATCAATTATTCCCAGGCCAGCTGCAAAACGGGTGCTAGCTAAAAAAAAAGTCACGAAGTACAGACCCAACATCTAACTATCCCTGCTATTACAGTTATTTACTATTGCCTTCTCACAGTCACCATAAATCTCAGTAGAAAGGCTTAGTTAGGATATGATTAGGCTGGGATTATTGCATATGAGATTCTTGCTAGGGCTTATAAATGTGACAAACTCTGAAATATGGTTTCCACAGAAAAGGAGAGGGAGGGGAGGGAAGTGGTGCTTTTACTGAAATATACCACAATTCCCTAATTACTACTCTACTCTAGTGACTCTGAGTGGTGGATAATAACAATTAAAGAAACATTCTCTGTTCTGCCCTCTTATACCTCCAAACTTACATTCTCTTCAGAGACTTAATTTAACAGCAGCTGCACAGTAAGACTTGAATGAAATTAAGTTGATTTAAGAGCCTGCATGGAGCCCTGTAACAAAGGGAGGTGGCGTTGTACAATTTTAGAGATTAATTCCCATTGCTTGTGTTTTGTTACCAGGAATCATTAAGAAGCTAGAACTGACCAACCATTTCTTAGTGAAACATCTAACATAGGAGCCTTTGCAGCAAATGCATTCTCCCATCAAAGTCTTCACTAAGGAACAGGCCTATCTCTTCAGTACTCCTTCAAGGAATGTTTGGAGGTCTGAAGACAAGTAAGATTAGTCTACTAAACATTACTGTTACTTCAGCTTGAGAAGTACCAATTGTTACTCCAGCTCATCTGAACAACACTTAATGCCTTTTAACATGAGAATAATTTTTAATCTATTTATAGAGATAGAAAGTGACTGCACATTTTGTATTGTAGTGTTTAATATCAACAAGTATCCTTAAATCTCAGCTTGGGCCAAGCAGCCATAGAAAAGACTTGATTTCTAGAATGGGATTCTGTAAGAGCATATTTTAATATAAAATTGTGTATAGCATAGCAATAATTTAAATGTTGATATGTTGATGAAAACTGTTTTCTTTTAGAATTCAGATGGAGCCAATCAATAACATCTGTCCCTATACCTTCTCCATAGTTTTTTTTTTTTTTTATTAATAACAGTAAAAGAACATGATCAGCAGGTATTTAAGACGTGCAAATCTCTCCCCACCAGCTCCTTTTGATCACAGTGACCTCAGTTCCCTACATCACATTTAATATCCCCATTCCCTTAGCCCCCTGTTGTTTTGAAATATTAGCCACTGAGGTCCTGGGACTAAAGCACGGAAAGTTTTCTGCTTTGACTTCTTTCCAAAGCCATTAAAATATTCTCCGTAATGTCACAGCTTGTGCCACCTCCCAGGGGAGTTGATTTAAAAGTAAATTACATATAAGTGTCAGATGAAAAGAGCTTCATTATCTAATTCTTCCTACACCAGCATTTCTTTAAATTGCTTACTAGGGACAGGAGACAATTAGTCCTGTGTTTGAAATGAGAAGTAATAAGTATCTGTCATTCCCATTAAGCACAATTGTTTTTTTGATATGCAAATATCAGTTGCTCTCTGAAGAAGTTAGATGAGGCAGCCATGGCTCATGTGGGCCCAGGTGCCAAGTGTGCTTTGGCCAGCTCTGAGCACACTCAGCCACCTTGAGTTTCAGAGGCTGTTGACTGGACTAAGTGTCTCACAGCACAGTCTACTGATTAAATCAGTGTTGCAATAAGGAAAGAAAAATCTGAAGCCCTTCATCCCTTTGCAATAGCTACAATGAGTACACAAATGTTTCCATGGCACCAACTAGCTTCCAAACAGATTTCAGAAACACCAGCAAGAGCCCCGAAGTCAGTAGGAAACTCTCTCATTGAAATTTGTATTGGCACAGCCCTTCCAGGCAGCCATAAAGACATAGGAGCTGATGCCAGTAATGCATCATTAGCAGAGACTGACCAAACTCCTACTTTTCCCAGTCTCTACTGAGAAACTCCCATTCTGCCCATCATTTGGGTCCTAGCAAGGTCACTTTTTCAGAGGGGCTCTCACTTGACCCTCATCATCAAGCTGAATTTTAATGTGTACAGTACCCAAGGTAATCCTGTTCTTACCCATGCTTACAGGTGAAATTCTCATCACATCAGGTCAGGATCAAAGAGCACATTGCAGTAACATAAGCACAAGCAGTCCTGTCCTGCTCGTGTCATACCAAATATTACTGAAAGAGCTCTAAGCCTGTGCTTTGAACTGTATCATCTGTGCTCTCTATACCACTCTGTTTGCTTCCTCCTCCTCCTGGATTTTCCTGCCTTTTACATAAAGTAACTTTGAACTACTGGCAAGACAAAAAGAGGCTTCCCTGGGATAGCAACAAGTTCTGTGCAGAAGTTAACAGGCATACCACTTTTTGCAGAGGAGCCAAGATGTTCCTCAAGTTCCAGAAGCTGGGTACAGTATCTTCTCTAGAGAGCTCAGCATGTGTTAATCCCTCGGCTGGTCTGTATGAGACATTTTTCTCAAGTTCATAAACTCTGTCATGGTTATATATGAACTTTACACACTAGATTATTTAAAATGTAATTACACAAATCCTTTTAAATCTTTGTATTGTACATATGGAGTCCCTCTGGGACAAGTCTTGGAACTGAGGTCAGATCTGTGTACCTGGTTCTCACAAGCAGCTCTTGTGCATCTGAGCAATAAGGGTGTGTACTGGTATTTTAAACACATTTTACTGCCTCTCTGCTTCCTTTGTTTTCTTCAGTGTCCAGAGTTACCAGATTACTACTTTTATACAGATTATTTTGTATAAAATACTTTAAACAGGAGGCTGATATTTAGGAGGTGCAGAACAAACTTTGCTGAACCAATGACATGTCTAATTATATGGTCAGTTATTAAACATAGCAAAGAATCAATAGTGAGATAGAATGCTCTTAAAGCACCAGCTTTAAAGCAAACTAACAAAAAGGCAGTATCTGCTGGGAGATACAGTTAAGAATCCAGGCACATGGAACCTATTTTTGGCTCACCCAAATATACAGAGGAAGCCTTTGCAAAGTGATTAGGGCTCATTAAACAAAACACTTAAGAATGAACTTAAGTGATTTATCTAATGGGGATAAACTTGTTTGTGCTTACAGTTACTTTGCCAGAACAGCGCCACAGAATTCTATCTGCCTTCATCTTTAAGTCAAGAACATTAGTATTTAAGGGTTGCAAGACCAAGTTCAGTGTTGATACTGCTCTGAGACACAGCAAAGGTCAGTGCTACAGGAGAGACCTTTGAATAGGGCAGGATGAATAAGTAAAGCAGCAGTTTGCATTTGACAGCTTTACCACTGCATAGTATTTCCTCTTTTCTCATGAATAAGATGAACCTTCCCTTCAGGTCAAAGCTAGCTTAAGCCCAGAATGCAGAGCTTCACTCCACAAATCTCTGCCATGCACTCACCATCAGTGTCTGTTTAGGAAGTTAAATGGAAATACAGAGAGAGAATGAATGTGGTAAGTTTATATCAAAGTCACTTGCAAGTTATAAAGCCTCCAAGTACAACAAGTAAAAGCCTCAGCCACAACAATTATGCTAACATGGGCCCTAATGTTAAAGTTACCTCAGTTCTAACACAGAAATTTTGATGTCAAGTGAAAAAGTAATATTCAGTACTCGGCTTGCATTTCCTTTAGTGCACTTGCTATAACCTTTAGAAATGCACTTTCCTCCCCTTTTTCTGAAGAACCAAAATTTTGGACTTTATACTTAACTAGTAAGCTTATTTCCTTTGTTTTTTGACTAATTTCTCTGAAAGAAAGGCTTATGCCACTATGGTCTGATAAAGTCTCCAAGAGCAAAGGGAAGGGGGGTCTTAAAGATTAAGGTCTTTCAGGTTGCATGAAAAAATGGCTAAAGAAAAAGCTACATTATTAGTCTACAAAAGCAAGCAATAGAAAACTATTTATTCATGCCAAGGATCTATCCGCAAGTAAATGCATTAGCTCTGCCAGCATCCTAGCAAACCTTATCACGCCTCCTCTAATTCTGCCCTACCTCACTGCAGGCACAATGGTTGCTTGAACAGGCTGCAGGTTGTCTGCTCTTTTTAAGAAGCACACATAGGTACAAGGATAACACAAAATCATAGTTTAAAAAAATCTTGGTTAAGATAAGGTTCGAGCAGATGCCTCTGAAGATGAGCAACCATTGTGCTACTCCTCTGCATAATACGTAGGTCTCATGGGAAGGTGCATTTTGAGGGAAGAAGTCAAGCCAGGTTTTGCTTTTTTTTTTTTTTTTTTTTAAATAGGTTTTTAGAGATAAGACACCTCCCATATCATTTCCCTCTCCCTACCCCTTTCCCCAAGAAAAACCTTTAACCCTGCCTCCCTGACCCTCAACTTCATTGCTTCGATAAATTGACCAACAGAAAACACTACACTTCATATTGCAGGTTCAAAACTGCTGTGTTTGACAGTTAAAACTGGGCCAATTCTGCACACAATTGTGCATATTTTGTAGTTCACACCATTCATCTGTGTGGGAGTGTGTAAAACATGGGTGTCAAACTCCTACTGCATACACGCAAGGCTTCAGTATGGGAGAACACTCAGGAGTGAATGTTCTTTTAATAAATGACAGTTTTCATCACAAGCCCTAGAAAAACTGGGGGGAAAAAAAGGTATGGCTTTACATAGACACTCGGGTTAATTAACATTTGTCTATAAAATAGTTAATAGTTCAGTAGCTACTTTAGAGAACTGTTATATTCTTTTGAAGGATATACACGTGTAAAGTCTTTGAAGAAATTCCATTTGGGAAACCACTCATGGGAAAGAATCCAAACAGAGGTAAAGCTGACTGGATAACCTGTCTGTTACAGGCACATTCAGCCAGGGAGCACCTCTCCTGACATCCCATCACAGAGAAGCAGCACACTCCATCTGTGCATGCTACACATTTTCTACCAAGAGTTTGCTCAGCTGTTATCTCTGGTTTCCACAAAAGCTTGAAAGGAGACTGTTGAAAGCTTGTTCTGTTATCTCTGCTTTACACAGCCTAGTTGCTCAGCCTCCTTACTTATTCCTTCCCCTCTCTCAAAATAGAACTCAAGTCGATATAAAAATAGCATACCTTTCTCAGAGGGGGGTGCAGGATGGGTAAGACATTGGGAAGCAATAAGGAAAGCTGAAATTACAGTGAACTGGCTCTATATTCATTTGAAAGGCTTCAAGTAGAGACTAATTAATCCCATTGTTGATGCTAATATAGTTCTTTTTCCAAGATTCACAATTCTATGCTGTAAGCAAATTTACCTTTGATCTTTAGCTCAGAGAAGAGGATTGAAGTTTTTATCAATGCATTTGTCTGTCCTCAGGCTCATATACAGACTGGGGCAAAGCAGGTGAACACACAAACTGTCACCATGGCAGAAAGAAGGGAAGTAAAGAGTTTGGCTGTCAGTGAGGGCAGAGCTCAGTAGAGATCCTGTGACCCCTTTGCTTTCTTCAAAATAGCTGCATATAGGCTAGGAAAGTGGAGAGTCCAGTGGACCATGCAGCGTGGAGCTTTGCAGTTCTGTCAGCCTTTGAAGGCTGCCCCCATTGCTATGATCACTTTGCTCTGCTACCTCTGATGAGAAGATTCTTCCTCCCTCACTTATCCACTCCAAAGAGGATTAACCCCATGTGCAAGATATGAAAGCTCCTACTTCACAGGCCTTCTTTATCTGCCATTTGGCAAAAAAATCAATGACTGAGCATCTGCCTGAATTTCTGAAGAACTCTCTTCACCTTTAGCCAACCCAAACCCTGAGCAGCCCATTCTGATCTGTTCTCTGTGAAGTGCACAGACACCATGGATCTAGAAGCCTTGGCCTGATGACATCCTCCAATTCATCAAGTATATTTTTTAATTGCAAGCTGGTAGATGCCACCTTCCCGTGACATTCAAGGAGCAGCTTTGGCACACTGGGCAGCCTGGTCTGGGAGCATGAGGCTTATTTGGAACAGAGAAGTGGACAAAGATACCAACTGGAGAGATTGTGACTATCAGTAAGGCCTGGAGTATAAGCAAGCACTTAGGCAAAGCCAAGAGCACATACACTTTCCCATCGTTGTGTGTCCAACACTGGCTTAAATCTACTTCAGAGAAACGCTTGTAAAAACCAGGTTAAACTCATTAGGTTATATATATACTTCTCTGCCAAACAACACAAATTCTTCTGATAAGGCACTAGCTGTGGTAGCAACTTCCAGCTTCTTTTCCTTACAATGACACTCAGTATCTATTCATAACCAAACCAGAGTGTTACAGCTCTTACAATCTTTAAATGAAGATTTGCAAGTCTGAGTTGCCATGAACCTGATGCACTCCATAAGCTAAACTGCCAAATATGTGGTATCCTCAAATACCCTTGGGAACACTGCTGTCTGCAGGCAGTGACTGTCTGGATAACCAGCCCCAGGGTGTTCTCCAAAGGGTGGCACAGCCATCCTCAGCATGTCTCTGCAGCCATTGCTTTGAGAAGACATGAAAAATACACTTGAACACTTTTGCTTTATGCCACAGATGCTCCTTTTCAGAAATTCTCATTTCAAGACCCGGATGAGATCTTTCAGTGCCAAAACAAGCTCAGTCTGAAGGGACAGTATTTTTCCTTTAAGTTTGCACTCCTAAAAGCTATAATTTGCTTTGAAGGAAGCAAACTCAGTAGGTGTAGTTAGCCATAACAGACCTTACCACAGCAGTATTTAACCTTGCTTAGGCTTTCTCAACATTAGTACTCCCCTTTTTATATTTAATGACTGTCAGAGGAAAGAACATTTTACAGAGCTTTGAAGAAAGCAATCCATTCATACCTCCCACCTTCCTGTAGCCTTGATCACACTAATCAACATTCATTTATGTATGCAAAAAAACACAAATAGGTATCTGAATTACTGGCAACAGAGATTAGACAATTTATCATGTAGCAAAACAATGGGTTTATTGTACTCTACTGAGCATCCAAATCTATGGTAGCGAGACTCCATTGCTGAGGCCATGAGACTGTAGATTATCTGATATACATAAATTCAAAAGAGTGTAAACGCCATTTGAGAGTTTAATCATTGTTCAAAGATGAGTCTATGCTGCCAGAAATCAGAATATGAACTTGTGACATCCCTGTTTTTTGAGATGGTGCATTTCACAGTCTGCTCAAAAGTGCAAGTGAAATACTCAATTCACTTTGCACTTTTTTTGAGTCTTGCTCAAAAACACAAATGAATTACTGAATTATCACTTGTAAGGCAAGCTGTCATCCCTCATAGAAAGCCAACAGTTTTAGGAGTAGCAAAGAAGTCATAAGTTTGCTAGTGTTTCAGACAGATCTGAGCACTGGCTCAAGGTACAACATGGCCCATCTTTCTAGTCACCTTTAGCAGCCATAAGTCAGCCTCTGTGGCATTTATGGCCAGTTTCTTACACTTACACTGTGCCAAGCAGCTATAATGCATCAGATGACTTAGCTTAAAGGTTATCTCAGCAAGATCTTGGTAAAATCAGCTTCTAAAAAAAAAAAAAAATATCTAGAAAATGCTGAGTTGCTGTATGATACAGCCACAAACACGTCACATGAGATCAATCAGTCTCATGTGATGTGAACGTTGTTTCCACAGGTCACCTCCACTGTGCTTCAAAGAAAGGGTTCATGACCTCTTTTCTTCAAATGTCTGCAGCAACTAATTCTAGTTATGGGCTCCAACACAAGACATTAAGCATTCATCAAGCTTAAAAGACTAAACCATTGGTCTTTTCCCCACTGTCCATCTGATGGTTGGGCTAGTTTCATATTAATGTTTGAGTCCTGTCTATAGATAGAAAACTTTTCTTACTGCAGGACATACTCAGCTCTGGGCCTTCAGGTCCATGGGCTCCTGTTGCTGGTAAAGATCAAGAGTTTTACTGCCTGCACTTACTGTACCATACAAGCACAGTGTGATTTGACCCACAGTTGTGGTACATAACAAGTTCAGTTTACCTCAGTTCCAAAGTCCCCCCAAACTATCATGTATTTAGATGTTATCATTATTTTAATCTTCCCAGATCCTGCCCTTCACCTTTCTTTCTCCTTACAAGGCTCCCACAACAAGCAGGGAGCCCTAATAAGGCAGGATGACTATTGCTAGATCTCTATCAAAGCCACATTTTTAGTTTAGCATAAAGTCCAGCACAAAAAGCATGCTGTACTCAGGGATGTTGCTCCTGCAAACTGATTAGGGCAGTCCTGCATGGCTGGGGTCAAGTTCAAGCTGGGGCTTTAAGGTCAGCAGCAGTACTTGGGAACAGGACAGACATTTTATCCAATTCCATGGCCACATTCCTTGCACTCAGGTGTTGATTTTTGTGAAAGCATAGGTTTGTGAACAATCATTCAAGGCTTCTGACATTTGAATTATGGCATAAAAAGAGTCAGTGATAAGAGAAGAAATATCTCATAGTAAATCTCCAGAAACAGGTACTGTGCATGACCCAAGATGATAACACTGTGCCCAGGCTGGCATATGACTGACTGTTTAGAGCTGGAATGGCTCAGGAAGGAAAACTTTGTCAAAATGATTGCATTGACTGCAGAGTCCCAGAAGAGTGCTGGTATCAGCCTTGTCTCTCCAGGACTGCTCTAGATTTGTCTTGCTGTCTTGTGGCAGAAAGGGTTTGTGCTTATTTTCTGACAAAAAGACAGGACAAGCCAGAGATGAGACATGAAGCTTCTTTGCAGACATAAATCAGCCAATTGGGGTCAAGCTGGAGGAGTTGCAGAGGTGAATATGGATTGTTTTATTAAAGCATGAAGGGCTGACAAGTAAAAAACATCCAGGATGTAAAAGGACTGTCACAAATACCGAGAATTTATACTGTAAATGGGGTATCTTGGGGTAATTAATGCAGGAGTAGTCTCCTGCCAGGCTTGCAAATTGCTGCTTTATAGGCTCAGTCACTTATAGTCTCTGCCAGACCCTGGCTCCGTATATGCACTTTGTGATGGACTAGAAGATACAGCACTGTAGATTTGCCCAGCAGAACTAGACCTTAAGCTGTGATCCTGGCTCTGGGGAAACTGCATTTTGAGCCAAGCTGAATAAACATCATGAAGACTGTAGCACTTTGGAAATGGATTTATTTGTGGTGAGAAAATAGAAGTGCTTTAAAAAATTGGATTGAAAGAAGGATAGATGCACAGAATAGTGTTTACTAGATGAGATCTGTCACTAGTCTGGTTCTCAGGTGTACCACTACTACAGGACATACTTTTCTACTCCCTGGAAGCCTATACCTAAAGCTGCAAAGGCTTTCAAATTCAAGTGAAAATTCAGTCAAACTCTCAAGAAGACCCACCGGTAAGTCAATATATACGCAAGTCTCTTGCGGCATTTAGCTCAGCTAGGATGCCACTTTCCCTGGCTATCTGTGCACTCGACAAAAATAGTCTCATGGCTGGGATGCAACAAGTTCTGTTGATGCTGGACAGGATCTGGCAAGGAGGGATTTTGATCAATTCAGTACTCCCTTGCCAACCTTATAGAAATGGTCCTTGCAGGGAGACCAACTGTAAAGCAGGCTTCAGCTAAGAAGGGTTTTTACAAGTGTTGCATACACTAAATTCTGCAGGATACCAGGTTTTCCCTGCAACTACCTGCATTTCTTGGTGAAAACTGTGAACCAAGGAAGTAATTTTGAAGATCATTAATTTTGCAGAGCTGAAAAAACTACAGAACTGCATTCCGCTCCTGTTTAACGGGAGGTGGGGGCTTGCCATTGCCTCCAAAGGAACACAGTTCAGATCTTCAGCCATCAGTGTCTGATACTTCACTACCTGCCTTGAGTACACTTTGGAAGAACAATGATTAAGCAATACTCTTATCTGTTGTACGAACTGATGAAGGAAAGGCATCTAAGGATCTAAGTCCTATGGATGTGAACACCTAAATCCTTCAGACAGCTTTAAAAAGCAGCTGAAGCCCAAATACCTTGTTATTCAGTCTTGAAGTACAGGCTGAAATCACAAGGGGATTCATTCCCATCCCTGTGGTCTTTCTGCTAGACCACACTGCCTCCCAGTTAATTAATTCTATTGATTTGTTTGTTTTTATCAGCCTTTCCACACTCAGCAGTTATTTAGGACTTACATGGGTAATGCATTTTCCAGTTAAATTGATCCTACTTTTTATATCCTTTCATGCACTTATTTGAGATTTCCCTCTCAAGTGTTTTAATGTTTTCAAGTTGAATGTTGATTCATATTATTTAAAATATCCTGCAAGAGGGGAAAATCTGTGTAGCAAAATAACTAATAAAATGGGCTCTTTAAACCTGATTAATGACCAGAGAGGGTAAAGCACTTCCCTCCAGCAAAATAAACAAAACAACCTGCACCATTAGATCTAGTGGTACCTGCTGAGACTGAATTCAATTTGCTTCCACAGGGCTATAATACAACCCTCATCTGCCTTCCTTTTCTGAAGCTACTCAGTTTGGTATCTAACCAATTCAGGTCGATGAATTTATATTTTGAATGGCATGTCATGGTGGCTGTTCCAGACACCACTGTACCTTGCCAACATGGAACCAAGTCACTCCTAATGGCCAGGCTGAAAGCAAGTAGCTTGGTGCACAGCAGAGGCATTGGCCTATAGTTGAATCATTATGGGCTTGAAGTAATGAATTCTGTCTCCATTAGGAATAACTTACTCCTGACAGCAGCTGTTGTGAGAAGTCTCCATGCATATTTATTAGGGTACTGTTCAAAGGGCTTGAAATATCACAGGGTAGTTTAGTGTGGGCGATTCAGTTTGGAACTTCTGCTGGTGGGTTTCATTACCTTAACTACAGCTATTGCTATCACATATGTTATAAACCTTGGGAGAGGGAAATCAAAGGAGAGATGTGAATTTAGTCTCATATTTACACCAGAATGATGACATTAAGCTGTTAACATGCATCGGGGAAAGGCCTTTCTACTTGCGTTTATTCATGCACATTAGTGCGGATTTTAGGTGGCACTGATCAAGGGCTGAAGTCAATGTGGAAGTCACTCGACTAAGTTAGCCAGAAAACTGCTTTAGACCCAAAACTTCCCATCCCACAGAATATGGCTTTTCTTTAGTCGGTCTTCATGCCCCGTAGCCTGGAGATTGCCCATCTGTTTATAAGTAACTAGCCCCATCCAGTCCCGTCTATAGACCGCCAGCTTAGGTTCTGGATGGGACTAAACAGTTTTGGAAGTAACTGTAGGGAGCTGCCATTCACAAGCCGTTTTAGAGGCAGATTGTGCTGTCGTTCAGTGATGCTTCTTTGTAGACAGTAAGACGGGAGATAACTTACCAGAAGTAGTTTGAAGTCTGACCATTTCAAACACTACTCTCTGCTCAGCAGGAGGGAGTCTTCCAGGGTGACTGACCCAGCCTTGTTTGGTTTACTTATGCACCCTCTAGTTTTCTGGTACTCTATTTTTCAAACCCAGTGATCCTGAAACAAGGTGCCAAGCTGGTGTTAACGCCTAGCCTTTGACTCCTGGATTGTGATGGCAAACTTCAAAAGGCACCAGGTTTTAGAACAAAGTCAGGTCAATGGATACAACACCACCTGCTTGGAAGCGTTCACCTCTTAGAGACCACAGTCCAGCCCACATACAGACATAATAGTGTAGCTCCCTGGCTGAAGCTTGTATAGAGCTAATTCAGGAGGCAAATATTCAAGATGACAAGATGGAGATCATGTCAGAATATTGCAGTCCACAACACCACCTTTCTCTGAACAGCACTGACATCTGTCTCCAAGAAAGTAGCACCGGAAGAAGCCTATCCCCAGACTGTGCCTATCAGCATGCATAAATAAATCCCATGAATACAAGCTTTGTCAATCTTCTTGACAAAGATCACAGCCTTTAGATAAGGAGCCCAGCCAAAAGCACATTTCTATTCCTTTCTTCATCATTAAACTTGATAGCTCAGTGATAGGCAGCTATTCAATAAGATTACGGCTTGCAGCAAAAGCCCTCACACGATGACCAAACTTTCCTGCCTCCATTTCTTTATACAAATATTTTTTAGTTCAGTTTACAGTAAGTGAACAGCAGTGATTCACTGAAGTGTGATCTCCAATGGAGAAAAATCTCTAGCCCATTTATAATGAAGCCTATTATCTCAAGTTGTTCAGGCTCAGGAAAGATTCTTGCCAGGAGGACCTGTGAACAAAAAGCATTTATTCATGATAGTTTATCAGGTGGGATATCTTTTAAACCTAAATGAGTTTCCAGAGATTTTCAGGACTGCATCTCTCTTGGTCTTATGCAGAATGAGGGACTGGATGTAACTGCTTTTAATCTGTCGAGGACTCAAACTAAGTCTGACGTTTTGATGAGCTTCCCAAGCAGTAGACAATTGGCAAGTCTTAGAAAAACATTTACTGGCCAGGGATAAAAAATCCATTCAAAACTCAGATAACTACCTCAATCAATGGGTCTGAGGCACTGACACACCAAATATTTATTTATAAATGCAGAATAAGTAGGATCAAGGGCACCTTGCTGCCAAGTTAATAACAGCAGCAACTGTGAAGCAGTGTAGATACAGTGTAGGGACTCATTTGTCTAATTTTAGACATCTGCAAAGTTGACTGGGGAAGGCAGGCACATCTGCCTGCTTTGGAGGTCTGTGTTTGATTAAACTGAACTGTTGTTCCACAGGAGAGTCTTCTCCAGTGATAGCTATACAGCAGTCCAATATTGGATCTAATGAGCTGTCATACCAGATGAATCCACCTTCGCAAATTAAAAGCTCCCTCCAAAAGGTTCTTCCAGTACATAGCTTAGTATTTTCAGTCTGATCTATGATGTGCATCAGCAGGTACACTCCCGTTAGTGATTCTTTCCAAAAACATACATTTTTCTAAGGCAAAGGTAATTCCCTTGCAGTACAGTCAGTCATAGGTGACCTCACCCACTTCAGGAAATTTAACTGACTACTTCATCTCTCATTGAAAAAAAAAAAAAAAAAAGTCTGCTTCAGTCAGCAGTCAACTCAATAGAACTGTGTAGTGGCAACCACGGAACTGGAAGAAGGAGGATGCTCATACAACTTCATTGCAAATTCCCTAAGGCCCGACAGTGCACGTCAGCAATCATCTCGCTGCATATCCTAGAAGGGCCAAATGCATTAGAGACCTCACTGAAGTCCTAACTACAGGGAAGTCAGCTGCTTAGTGCAGGACAAAATTATTCAATTTTCATCTCTTCCAAATACACTACCTCCAAATTGTACCACAGCATCAGTCAGTGCAAGCAGACTTCTCTGGAATCACATTCCCTCTTGTGAAGAGCTTGCTCATCTGAAGCCTCAGTGGACATAATTAGTAAATAGAATTACTTGCTCTGCATGTCTAGAACTTGTTTTTCCCTCACATTTTAGCATGGCTTTCACTACATTATTTTCAGTACTAGTGGAATTTCCCTGTGCTGGATGTAGAGCTACCAGCTAAAGATACAGGAAAAGGTGGCCTGAGGATAGTTAGACACTCACAAAGCACTAGAACACAGCTCTCAGTTACTGATTAACTCAAAACAGAATTCAGAACTGGACATTTTGTCGATGTTTAACAGTGAACAGAAGAGCTGTCTTCTCTTTGCACCTCAGTCATCTAAGGTACAAGTACAGATACAAGGCCTGTGAGAAACACAGCATAAGTACATAGTATTAGGAAGAATTAATCTTCATCAGTGTTTGTATTATGACTCCAAACTCCTGTGATACATTACATTTAATATACTCAAAATGAAGTACTGCTGTGCCCATGTCTAAATGAAAAGCAGGGAGGAGGAACAGGCAGTGGTGAATCTGGCATACTCCTGGCTTGCTCTAGCATTGCAACATGTCTTCTTTGCAGTATCCAGCAGATGACTATTTCAAAGATCTGATGATTTCTAAATACATGCTAGCCTACATCCAACAGCACCAAGCAAGCTGCAGGCAGTCACTGCTACTTATATTGTGACATTAAGTCAAAGCATTACTTTCTTAGTTCACCAATAACACTGAGCACCCCCAGTAAATTTGAGACATCTCAGATGAGTGGTTTGCCCACCATTGATTATGGGTACAATTAAAAGTGACTAGCCCCAAAACTGTGGCTAAGTCAGACCTAGTTTACTTCCACAGAGTCCTTTCAAATAGGTCCTTGAATGGCTCATGAAAAGTAAAAAAGCCTGTTTTAATAACTGAGTTAATAACCTAAATAACCAAGAGGCCTATCCATTTTGGATCTGTGACTTAGTTGCCATGTTTTGGCACATTCACCTCCTCACATCTCCAGAATTACGTGACACCAAACCAATACAAATATACAAATGTCATCTTCAGAGCTAAAACCTAGGCTAGACTCAGAACCACAGGAAGATAGATTAAAATATCAAAAAAGACTATTTTGAACAACCTAAAAAAAATCCCTAGTTTGAACAACCATTCTTTTTAAGTAACATTGAGGAGTGTGCCTCAGATAAACTGCACTAACTGCAAGAGATCAACACAACTATCTCTAGAAGATAACACCAAACATGACCTGGATTACATTATGCTTACTTTGCACCGAGTAGTAGGGCAGAGAATAGTATGTGCCCAGTGACCAATACTGCTCTTAAAGCAAGTGGAAGAGAGCCAACCAGTAATGCTGCAAATGCAGCACATCACTTCTGTGGATGAGTCTGCTGGTTAAACAGGTCCTATTTCTTACAACTGGCTGTTTGATATCTAGCTGCACTTTGTCTAAAGAGTGTTGTTTGGTGTTCTTTTAGTGTCCTGAGATTAGTCTTACTAAACGTTCAGCCCCACATCAATACTGGAAGGCAACATGCAAGTGCATAAACAGAGTGTATTGGGATGCCCACTCCTTCTTGGGAAATCAGATGCAGAAGTCCCTTCTGCATTCTTTGGATTATATCTTCTGAAAAGGACCTCAGTACCTCTCACTGAAGCTAAAATGGTAATTGGGCAAGAGGAGTTTCCTTCCTGAAATGTTGTTCAAGTTGATACTTATTAATATTCCTTATTAAAGTCTTTTACAATAAAATCTTTCCTAATTAGTAATGCTGGAGTGCCTTTTCCATTATTCATTATAAAGAAGAAATGGGTTACTCCTTTGCAGCATCTTCCAGAACACAGAGGTATTGAGGTTACTCTGATACAGTTCAAGTGTCTCCAGCTGCAGTCATAAATTTCCACTCAGATTCTGTCATTCCTCTTCCTCAGAGATCATGTGCTCTGGCTGCTA
>NW_008625262.1:35930-73471 GCF_000691845.1 Merops nubicus | reverse complement strand
GCATATTCCTGCTTGTGCACTGCCCTCCTAGCACATAGGCACAGCACATTCTTCCAGATGCACATACATAAACCACAGCACAAGTCCTTCTACACATGCATCATACTGGTGCACACTCATACACAAATATTTTCGCACTGGTACATAGCCTGTCATGTATCTGCAATTTCCCTTTGGAAGCAGTGGGAAGGGAGACGCTGTAAACACCTTTTTGCACATCTAGGAATTAACATCCCTACACTCAGTGTTTAATGTGTCTAAAGACAGTGCTCTATTGCTCTGGAAATCTTTTCTAAGGTAACAGGTGTTTTGTCATGGGACAAAACATTAGAAAAGAATTAAGGATGGTAACAAGAAATACCAGACTTCAACAGGCAAAATTAGTCTTTAGGCTAATTCCCTAACTTCCCATCCCTTGATTTCTAATTAGGCAATTACCTGATTCCCATTCCATCCATAGTTGAAGATGACAGAACTATCATTCTCCATTGTGCTAAAAATACTAATTGATCTGAGTATTCAATGTTCTTCACATGCAAAGAATATGGTGGTAAGGAAAGATGTTTTTTCTTCTTCTCAGCTAAAGGAGTATGTATTCAGAGAAGTCAGGTGAAGAGGTAAAAGAAAAGATGGGGGAAAGGAGTAGCAATTTAGGAAAATATCTCTACTAGCAAGGGTGAATAAATTATTTTTGATATATTCAGTCTGCTTTTTCTAACCTATTGTTGGAAGCAATCTACAGGAATAAGAAATACATTCAGTGCCCATGAGCACTGTTATGCTATCTGCCTATTAAGTCAAATGTGATTTAAGGTAAGCTTTTGATTCACAGAAAAGAAGTAGTGAAGGGAAAAGGAACATTTAAAAAACATTGTAGCTTTTTGCCTCAAATACATGGGAATCTTCTGCCGTTTTCCATTTCATCCGTTGCATCACAGTACAAACCTGCCCAGAGCTAGGATCTGGCAGCACTCAAGTAACATGTACCTGAAGGACCTCAGGAGCCTTTCAGTGTGAATCTTATTCTTTTTTTACCAGAGAAACAGCCTCTTGGAAGGTACTGAACATCAGCAAATCCCTGGAAGATGTAACACCCTACAGATAAAATGAGCCCCTAAACCACAGCAAGTGAAGAACATGCTCTGATCTTCCCAACTACTCTAGCAGCTTCACAGTGACTTCTTTTTACCAGGGGAGGCAAGTTTCCAGCTTGATGGTCAGCCCTTGGGCTTCTAAGGTCTTGTCTGAAATATGACTGGGTCAACTGAACTGATCAGGAATTCATTAAGTGTTTTTTCTTCCCTCTTGGAAAGTAAGTTTGTTAAAACGAAAGCACATGCCCCAATTGCACCTACTTTTGACACACCCTTTTGCTAAGATTGGGTGGCTTGTGGTTTGATGCTAAACATGTAGGTACAGTCACTCTTCACCTATAAAAAGCCTGGGCACTTGGCACTGGCTGCTTTTGTACCCAAGGCAGATGCTAAAAATAGCCTGGAGCCAACTGTTTCAAGTCCTTCAGCATTTCCCTCAGCAAAGGGCCCAGCCAGTCACTAGCATGCTCTGCATGTCATGTAATTATCAAAGAACTTCTCCCCTTAAGCTTCCTTATTTTCCACAAACATTTAGTTCTCCATGTAATCATGGAAGTAGGGCAGTTTCTAGACCTTGCTTCACCACTTGGGTGATTTACAGAGCTACACAGTCAAAAAGCTTCTTTTGCAGTTCTCAATTTCTCCTTGGTTAAACCAAACACATTGAAATCCATATATGTTTTGATTGAGCAAGAACATAGGAGTGCAGAATACATTTAAAAGAAATTAAAATTTTTTTCTCTGCCACAGGCTAAAAAAAAACTCCCTTTCCCTTGGGCTTTGAGTTTGATTTGTATTTCAGTAATAAAATAAAACTAAATCAAAGTGGACAGATTAGTGTGTTTTGAAATGCAAATGCTTTGAAAACATTAAAGGACAAATAACAAGGTGGCATGTTCTCAGTTTATTTTTGGTTATTATTTTTATTTACCCTTTTTTCTTGAATGATCATGCGTATCCTATGTGCGTGACGGAAAAATTTTGCTCTATGCAGTAAACTATCTGTAAGAAAGAGTTTCTTCTGCAAAATTTCCTTACAACCGAACAATGCAAAGCAGCTATTTGAAATAACTGTGTAATTTAAATCTTGATCCCAAGGTACACCCTAAAGCCTCAGAAAGCTACTGGGTTGTCTCTACTGAGCCTGAATACAATTAAATAGCAGTAAACTGTTTTTCAGGTGATACTTGGACATTGGGTTTTGAGGGCTCGCTTCTGATCTCAAACAAGTAAAAGACAAGGGAAGCACCTGAGTCACTGGTGGAGTAAACTCAATGCAGAAAGAAACAGCAAGACTTGGACCAGATCCAGACATGGTTTTAAGAGGTAGGGTGACCATTCATAATTAATAAAACAGCATTGTGGCTCCAAATGAATGGACAACAAATAGACAGTACAGAAAATACTTGCAGAGACTGCTTAGGGCACACTGACCTAAGGTTAGCAGAAGTACAGGAGAATAGGCATGACAATCATGAATTTCTTCACAAAGCAGTATTACACAGATTAAAAAATAAATCTTTATTTTGGTTACATTTGTCTGAGGGAGCCAAGGCCCTGACTACTCCTCTTATGCTTCTATCAGCAGCCTACTTACATCCAACTAGAAGTCTCCTCACAGAGGGTATCCAATGTGGGAACTGGTAGCTTTACCTTGATGCCAGTCTCCAGCCCACAGCAGATCTCAGTCATCTACTGCAAAGGTCTCAACAGACATGAAACAAATCCCTAGCATCAACTATTTCACCACAACTGAGCCAGGCATGACAGACTTTTTTTTTTTCATGTGGAAAACTGAGCAAACAATACTTCTAAGCTGTTTGCTTTTATTTCTTCAAATAGCTTTTTTACAGGGCTGAAAGAGCATTTCTCTTTGCAATGGATCATAAGATCTTATGAAAGCCAAGCAAAGAAGGAAGAGGGCCAAAAAGGCTTTCAATGTAAGTGCTGAGAAACAAAGAACTTTCTAAACTCCTTAGACCACTCAGTGTTCCTCCCAAGATAATTTCACGTCAGCATTGGGTGGAGAGCTTTAAGCCAAAGCACAGCTCCGGCTTCAAATTTTTCCAGACCTCAGAGATATTTAGGTCCTAGCTTTGGAATCCAGCCTCACTTGGAAGACAGATATTTCATATATTACAGACCTAGATTAAGTGTTAAAGTCAGCATCTAGATGTCTAGCATCTGAGATTTGTCTGGTATCATCTGCAGATACTCCAAAGAAGCTGACAAACTTCAGTGAGGTGTTCTAAGAGACTTAACTTATGCCATATAATATTTGAAATCCTTCTGAAAGCAGGAACTCTTTATGTAGAGAATAAAGTTCTGAATTCAGGTCTAAGGAGGAAGGAGAAGCAACAGGAAAATGACCTTCTGGTCAACAGTTTCCCTAATGTGCGATATTCTGTCCTGGGAAGTGGTGCAAATTCCAACACATCTTGCAAAGATTAGGGTATGCATTACTGTGCTGATCTAATAAGGTATAGTAAATCTCCCTGTGAAGAGTGCCTTGGACAGAGAAAACACCACTGATTCTCCTGCCACTGTTTACTGTTGCCAGGGAAGCACAGAAGAGGATGTGCTACAATGGGAGATATCAAGAAAGAATTTGACCTACTAAGTATATGCCATATACACATTCACTACTTTAATTTGTAAAGATATATGACAGTCACCAGGCTTACACTGTATAGTCATCATCATTGCAGTGTCCTTTCACAAAGCAGAGCAGTGGGAGGCACTTTCAGTAGTCTGGTCTGCCTTCCCGGAACTACCTTCTGTGAAATCAAGCAACTTATTCCTATATGATAAGGGCTTTGTACCATCTTCAACCCTATGGACAGCTTCAGTATGATGGGGAATAGCCCATCTGTGCAATCAGAATTCAGGTGGTTCTTAAGTGATCTTTTAAGCCACAGTTTGCATACTCAGAATATATAATTTCAGCACATCTGAAGCTTGTTATGCAGTGCCAATTTTTTCTAACAAATTAAATTTATATAGAAGTTGTGAGAACATTAAATTTGTCACTGCAGCTATAGAGTATTTCTCAGCCGTCTTAAATGACATGGAAGGACCAAAAGACCACTCTCTCCATAACATAGCTCCAGGCAGTCTTAAAGGAGCCTGCCTTGCAATGCACAGTGCTCACTAGCTGAGCTCTCAGATGTGCCCACACTCAGCCCTGCACAAATTACCAGCCACCGAGCTCTTGAATTCCTGTGGAGGTCCAGGTCTTTACTTACCAGCTAAACACAGGCTGGTGTTTGTAGGTGCCAAGCCCCTTGCTTCAAAGTAACCACAGTCATTACAGTCACAAGAATGCCACCAAAATATAGATGCTGATCAAAAGCTGAAAACAATTAATTTCACATCTATAAATGCTCTCTTTACTAAAGACATGCCACATCCTGAAGTGGTATTCAATACTATTCTAGTTAAAATTAAAAAAAAAAATGCTGTTTACTAGACTTTCTAGGAGGCACTGTCACCTTGTATTTGGACTCAGAATTTAGATACAGAATAGAAATGCAGCTACAAAGATTCAAGGCAGCTTGAAGTCCAAATCAGAACTTCACTCCAACAGCACACTGAGAAGCCAGCCCCACCAACACTGCCAGCTCTTACAGCACTTGGCTCTGCACCAGAGTAAGCTCCCTCAACTTCACTTGGAGGATGCACTGAAGAATAATTTTTAACACACAAAGCACATTTTAAAAGTTTTTCTGGTAAATTATGGACTGGGTTTTCTTACTTTCCTTTATGTGTCTTCAAATGGCATTTAACACAGCTGTGCAAGGCTGGGCACAATCCATCTATCAAGAGCAACATACTGACATTGAACTACAGCCCTCAAGAATTAAATGCGTGCGTCATGACAGCTTGCAGCAGAGAATGAGAACGAGATGGAATTAGAGGAGCCTCTATCCTCTGCAACTAGAGCATAACAGGGACTGTGTAGCACTGAAGTACAATTGCATTTTATAATCTCCTTTCACAGATGTAAATATCAGACTAGCATGAAAATTGGCCAGTAGTTTAATATACCAACAAGGCTGAGATGATGAATATGTTTTATAACATTAATATTTAATCCGTTACCTTTTAGGATAATAGAGCATCACAAAAAGTGGCAGTTATTACAGTACCTAAGATACTTTCTGTGGATTAAAACTTCTGTGAGGCAGTCCCAGTAGCTTTTTCATTCCAAATGTATTTCTTTATGAATTCAGTAGAGAGTATCACTTGCCCAGTTTCAGCAAAACCGCAGCCAGATGTCAGCTTTGATCTCATCACCACATAACGAGGACACAAAGGACAAATAGGTTACACTGCACTCCAGCAGTAGGAAGAATTAACTTCACTGTTCCTTGCAGCACCATCTGGATTTGGCAAAGTTAGTTCTCATCCATGTCAAGAGCTCATTCAAGGAAATAATTTTGTTTTCCAAATGCTATGCCTTCCTGTTTCTTCTGGATATGCAATACCTGATCCCTTGACCTACTCCTTCTGTCCTCATTATTCATACTTTAAGCATCTTAAAACAGAAAATACTGCAGACAGCTGCTAGAACTAGTGTGGGGCATCTAAAGTACATTTTAAATACATAACAAGCTGTGATGTATTTCTTATCAAGACTGAAATGAGAGAACCACAACACTCTAATCAGAGCTACAGGCCAGGAAAAACAGAATCTTGCATTTCAGATCTGTTCTCTGATGGATGACACACACCTGGCAGACATCAGCCTCCCTTCCACAGGGAGGGAGGCTGCTACCTCTTAATACCCCAAAGATAGAAATTGCCCTGTAGCATTCAAAAATCAAGTACTACAAAAACACAAAGCATAACTACCTTACCAGATCCAGCCCAAGCTCTAAAGCAAATGGGTCACTACCACTCCAGCCACCCACTTCTCAGTCTCCTTCTTCAAGAGGCCAGTTAGTCACCAGCTCCATCCTTAGAAGCACCCTACTTTTAAGGGTCTCCAAAATCCAAAGGGTCTCAATCACCCATGATTTCCCCTGATGCCACCAGCAGTACCTTTCTCTTGACAGCTGCCTCCACAGAGCTGAGCAGTCTTTGTAGTGCAGTAACCCATCATCCCACAGCATTTCCTACAGTAGCTCAGACTTTCACCACCTGCCCTGGGCCACCTTTCTGGCTTATATGCTGGCTGTAGGGTAGAGCTGGAGGGCAGGTACTCCTCTTAAAGGGCCAGCTGAACAGTAGGAGGCCTTCCTTGTGTCAGCAGGGTCATAGGTCCTTGCAACCAGGTCCTTCTAAAAATGTTTTGTTACTGGCAGAAAAAAAAAGTTATTTTGTTTTATAAAAAAAGTATGTTTTGAAAATTAGATAGAAACTGGTTGCATTTTCCATTCATGTTATTTTAAAATGAAGGGGAGGGTTCTGTTTTTAAAGTATCATTCTTGGTCATAGAAAGATCTTATTTCTGCATGACTTGACAATGGTTACAGATAGGTGGTTTTTTTTTATTATTTTCACTTGCATATCTATTTTTTGGTTTCAAAGTGTACAACACTGATGTATAGATGATATGCCACACGTCAAATAAATGTTCTCTGATCCTCTCATACTAAGCACATAGTAAGCATGACAGATTATAACATAATTTTTCATCAGAATTATTGCAAAATCTTTAAGGACAGCTACTAATGAGCAGAGATATAAACCACCTTATTTTTCAGATCAAAGTGTCCCCTAGTTGAGTTTGTAATGAAATAGCCTAACACTTTGAAGAATAAAGGAAGTATATTAATTAGAGAGAAAAAAAAAAAAGTTGTCAGTGTCTGTGGATTAGCCTGCAATCTTTTCTTTTAGTACAATTCTATGGACTTTTAATTTCACTGGAAATGCTGACATATCCACATTTCCAGGGAGATAGATTCCAAAGTTTCAAGTTGTTCTCATAACTTACTGTAACTTCCACCACTTACGGTTGCTCTGTCCTTATTGGTTCCAGAAGTCAAAGGACTTCATCTGCAAATGTGAGTGGCAACGACGTTTCCTACACTGTCATTTCTGCCAAGTACTCTATAGGTTTATTGAACAGTCTTCACTGTATAAAGACTTAAAATATGATAGTGTCAGGGACATTCTCTGCCATGTTACGTCTTATTGCACCAGTTAAAATAAATGGAGAGATGACAGGAATAAGGCAAACCTAAAGTTACGTTCCTGTGAACGAATCAGATATCTAATGTGCTTGGCAAGTCACAAAGATTATGTTTGTGGGTCCTGGAAACCTGTGGGAGACCCACTGCTGAGAACCTAACCCAATGTATTTTGTGTTGTGGGAGACATATGTTTCATTTCTCCTGCTGTGAGCTTGATAGCATGGAGTGGCTTTGCATCTTTTCTCTCTTTTGCTTGCTGTCACAAGGAATATCTACAATAGCTTAAGAAGTGTACCTTGTTATGCTGTAGATGTGTATGTGAGAGCACCAAACCCCAATGGTCAATCACAAATCTTAGAAGGGTGGGGGGAAAAAAGGTCATCTACAGTCATTTTAAATGCATTCATTGAGGATGTCAATCCACACACAGAGGTGCAAGGTCTGAAACCAATTCTGACAGTGTGCTGTGTTTTCCCCTTAAGATTCAGGAGTTTTGCAAGATGAGATGATAAAAGCAACTCAGGATTGTAGCTGAATGGACAGCATTGAGCTAGATATTTGACCTAGAAAAAATTCCATAGTATTTGAGATGGCTGCACTGTATAGGGCAGGCAAGTTATAAGAAAGTGTGCTTGCCTCTGTAGTCATAGGAGGGATTTTAGCACTGAAGTTATGTTTGATCTCCCTTCTACTGATGTTAACTGCTTTTATAGGTCATTTCATTATTGCCTTGTTGTAGAAGATTGGGCTCATTAACATGCAGCAGCTAAAATCCTTTGCATTTTAAAATGCTAATTTTTAGGTGTCCATATGGCAATAAAATCAGGCTTTGAGCCATCCATCCATATCTTTATATGCCTGCCTATATAAAAAACAATTTTGTGGTCTAGTGGGTAGGGCACTGAACTGGGAGCTGAAACTGGGTCTGTTCCTGTATCTGCCATTGACTTTGGAAACAGAAACATGAACACATTATTATGGGGTACACTTAGATGTGAACTTCCCATATGTCATCTACTCTTGAGTAATGGCCCCCAAAATAAACTGCTGTCCTACACAGAAGGAAAGTAATTCAACCTTTTAATGAAAAGTAGGGTTTGCTGCTCAGTGTACATTAAGAAGTACTGCAGCTGACCACTGGCTGAGTTATAGCCCTGGGCTGGTTGTTGCTCTGGAGTTTCACATCCTCAAATAGAGTTTTTTATGTGGCTACTGCATTTCTCTGCTTTTTGGAAAAGCTGTGTTGGATCTCTGTGCATCCTTTCTCTTTCTATCTTGTGTATTTGTACTGCAAACCCTTTTGCCAGGCTGAAATCTCTCACTGCATGTAAGCTCAAGGAAATAGGTTAGGGAGGATGCAGACTTGCAGGCATCCTGAGTGCACCTATATATAAATAACAAAACCAGTGAATGCCATCTCTGACATTTAGAACAAGGATGTTTCCTTGGAATGGAGTAAAGAAATTTACAGTGTAATACTACTACGGGACACACATAGAAAAGTGCAGATGCAGAGTTTTTACTGCTTTTCCTCAGCTCTTATTCCTGAATTTTTACTCCTCTATGTTCACTTCCTGTGAGATTTTCCCTGTTGGATTTTAAATTTGTTTTCAAACATATAAATGAGGATGTGCTTTCTGTAGCTGAATACTTTTGATGACACTGGGACTGCTCTACCTGGTGAGATTGAGCAGCACGTTCCGGCTGAGAAGCTGAAGACGGTTCCTGTTGGGATAGCTTAATTGCATTTCTGCTAATTATCTTTCTATCTAAGTCTTATTCATTTTGCTTTAGCAAAGTTGCTCTAAGTCAAAACCTGCTAAATTAGTATTTCTAAATTCTGCCTTTCATCTCTGCTCCTACTACTTATTCAGCCCCAGGTTGGGAGAGATAGAAAGATCTAAGTCTGTAGCTCTCCTCAGAAAGAATCAGTGAATCATGGGCCATTTGTATGGGTTTGTGTTCAAAGAACATCACTAAAGTGGCCTCTACTCCCAAGAAGAAATGGACCTGTATGTTCCACTCCTTGCAGAAAGCTTTCTGAGAAAATAGTAAACTTGTAATATTCCACCCTGAACCAGCAAAGTCTAAATTACTTTTCCTGCTGTAGGAAACATTTTGCCATGGGTGGAGAGCACGGGCTACACAGGCACCGAAAGGCTATTTTTGTACCACTGAAAGTAGTTTGAGGCTAGTCGGTGATTAAAGATTGGTCAACATGTACCAGCTGAATGAGTAGCTGTTTTTTTCTCATCTGAAGTACTCTTCTAAACTGAAGCCTTGTTCAACAGAAAAGGCTTCTATTCCAGGGAAAACAAATTAATAAGAATTTTCATCTTCTCCTTATTTCTTTTTTTCCCCAAAACAAAAACACTAGCTGCAACTGCTGCAGCCAAGAAATTACATGAATAATTCATTCTAATTTCACACAATTTAAGCTACTTTACTAGCTTCTAATTAACATGTGTAGATTATTTAAGGACAAGAAAATTGCTTTTAAATGCAGGTAAGAGTAAGCTGACTATCCCCATGTATTATGTGATTTGACGCCTTCTCAGAACCCAGCTGTGCTGATGAATTTCCCAGGGTCATAGCAGCTGAAGGCAAAAGCTTATTTTTTGAAGAGTGGGCTAATGACATCACTTCAGATACCACAAAATGTGTAAGATTCTATGCAAATTGGAATTTTTGAAGTACGGTATTTAACTGCTGTTTCCCCAGATTGCTGTGGCAGCAGAGACATTAAGAGTTACATAGGCTAACACTTTCTCTGTCATACCCATGTTGCTTTGGAGCTGGAAATTGATTTCATGTTCTTCTCCTTTGTCATCAGGAGGGGAACATCAGGACAGGAACATCAGGAGAACAAATCAAAGCAAGCTTTGCAGAACACAGGGCCTATAAATAGGCATTGAAACCAGCCTTTACAATTCAACACTCTCATTTTCATGTGCTCAAGATTTTTTTTCCCACTTGAGTGACCAGAAGAGTCTATCTAAGAATCACAAGTCAGTTCATCAGAACAAATTGCTGCTTTCCCAGCCAACCTGTGGCATCTATGTGTGTCACAACAATGTCATGAGGACACACCTGGCTGCCAGAAGGTCTTGAATCCCTTTTTTTCCAGAATCTGTAGACAACCTGAGACTCCTTTTGGCTGGGATGCTCCCTAAAAACCATTACTCAGGAATTACTTGAAATGAAATGGTGCGTACCTCAACTTGCTTTTCTCTTCCCTTCTTTGAGGCTGACTGGGAAATACATGTTTCCAGCTCCTGTTTACTCTAAAAGCAGCTGTCTGGACTCGGAGATTAAACCAGAACTCCTGCTGCACTGAGCCAGAAACCTGCTGTTCCCTGAAATCAGGCAGCTGCTGAAAGCAGTGATATCGAGGCAGAGCTCAGGGCTGCATCCTACTAACAGGACAGTTGCAGTTTCACTTCAGTTTACAAATGCAGTACAAGCACCTCTAAAAGTCCTAGTGAGTACTTATTTATTAATTATCAATACTCTAAGATAATAACTTGCCTAGGGATTACAGGCTGATACTTCTAAATGCTTTGCTAGTAAAATGCCTCCTTACACTTGGATTTTACAATACTCTTCTGTATAACAATTGCTCAGGTGTGTGTATCACTGTCTTCCAGTGGTTATTCTTGTCTTGTATATGTGATTATTGCACTTGCACAGTGGTTGGACCACAGGCACAACAGGAGTCATAATACTGCATTATTTGTAATGCCTTCTGTTTGTAAATATGGGCATTTTAGGCTGTTTTATGCCTTTACACAGAGAATGGAGTGTGTCCATCCTCTTGTGGAGGTCTGGAATAGAAACCTAAATGCAAACCCTTTGTCAAGGCTCCTTTTGTAGCCTGCAGAAAGAGCACTCCCTGTCTCATCCTATGGCAGTTGTTGAAAACAGATAAACTACAGTCTGGGAGTGATTTCTTCCCTCTAGAGGAAGGGATCTTGAATAGGTAGCACAGAAATGGACATCTGCACCAAAGGTGAGAAGACTCACATACAGGGTCCCTATGGGTGATACCTCCCTGCTGTGAGCAGGTCTGTGTATACACAGGGTCATTATAATGCTTCTTGTGGCTCTTGTGGCTTCCATGAAAGAAACAATAAAATGAAAGTCCAAAGCAATATGGTCATTTTATCATATAAACTGGAAAGAGATTAGTACTGATAACTAGCCTGAATATTGGCCATGGTGAATACTGAACTCACCTTAAGCTCAGTAAATGGGATAATTATACCTAGATTGCATTTCATAATTAAAAAGATACAATAAATTAATTAGATCTTATCTTCAAATAAACTTAATCTGAACACCAGGTTTTGTTCATTGCTAAAGGAAACGGTGGTTTTCAGATTAATGGCAAATGCAGTTTCATGCTGACCAGTTAAAAAACTAAGAAAAGGGAAAAAGAAACAGGATGCTATTTATACAGAACAATCTGAGCATTTCCATATCAGTAAATAAGAGGTAGTATAATAAAATTCTCGTTAAGCTGATGAATCCTATTTGGTTTTGTTTTCTTTTTAAGGAAATGTTTTAATTTTGCAAACAAGCAGAGGCAAAATGGGTTCATGCGAGGTTTTAATTGCATGTTAATGCTTTGCCAAGTCCAAATGCTTCTGAAAAGTTCTTACTTGGCACATGCCCTTTATCTGGCTGATTCTTGTGGCTAGATCAGAGAGGCATGCTAGTGTGTGTTTTGGCAATCATTACCCCGATAAAAAACATTATTTTATTTCAATATTAGATCACTGAAGGGAGACAGGTTTGAATTCATTTCAGTCTATGGAGGCAAATGGCAGAGAGGCTGAGGGGACCTTTGTAAACACCACCTTTTTGTATCTGCAGCAGGAAGACGTTTGATTGTCATTGGGCACCAGTGTTGATGACAATGATTCAATACTTCAGGACCTAGAAGCCTCAGCTGGAATTGCACAGTGCATGCCGTGTAAAATCACGTCCATACCCAGACCTTCATCTGAAGATTTGCAGTCCTGGGCCCCAGTCCTGCAGAAACTCTGTGACTTGCTTATTATTACAAATCTGCCTAAAATTAAACATGGATAAATATTTGCTGGATTGAAATGCAAATGGACAGAACAGGCAAAAGAATGAGAGAGAGGATGAATTATCCTCATTTCACAGCTGCCCTCATCTGCCGGCTCTGAGTTTATCTGTGCATAAAGCCAGCATAAATCACTCCTGATCTGGATCAGATGTGTCCTGCTGGGCAAGCAGCAGAGCACAGATCGAAGATTAATGATCACCAAAGCACAGACCTGGGCCCCTCTGCCAGGAGAAGATGAAGCAGCCTCTGGGGGACTCTGTCTCTTTCTCTGACAACAGTGGGAGCCTATGTTGGAAGCTTGGACTAGACACCTAATTTTAGATAGCTGAAGTTAGCTCTGATGAATTTCCCTCCTGAGAAGTTAAGTGACTTGACCAAAATCAAACATGAAATTTTTTGCATAAATTAGGTTATGTGCTTAGGAAAATACAGGAATAATATAAATTGATAGGCAGTGTTTGGGGATCTAGGTAGACGGTGGTGGTTTGTGGTTTGTTTTCAACCAAATTATTAATTTTACCAGGAAAAGACACTTGGAAAGAGAAAACTGAGGAGAAGGGTATGCTTTGCAAGGCGTGTGGTACCAGTACTGTCATGTTATATTTCTATTGAATCCTCCAGTTCTCAGATGAGAAACATTTGGACCTAGTGGACACTAGAAATGTCCTAATTCGCTATAATTGGATCCACACTACACTGGCCTAAATCCAGGCACTTTACCAGATGAATGATGAGGCACATTGCTTACCTTTAGCTCCCCCAAGCCTGTTTTTTCCCACACCGCTGCCATCTTGCAGTTACAGGGAATGTGATGTTTTACACTCAGTGCTGCTATTACCTCCTTGCCATACCTTTATAGTCTGAGCATTCAGATAGAGATGAAACCCATTATACTTCACAGCAGTTTGAACACAGGTCCTTGAGTTGATTTATCTCCTTCATCCCTGTGCGGTTGGGTTCTCTCCACTACTTCCCTCACATCTCCTTGATTTTTTAACTACTGGATGTGACTAGTGTCTGAATTGTAATTTTCTATGCTTTCAGACATGGTTAAGGTACAATAAAATCCTCATGCTCTCTAGCTGAGTTTGGATCAAGGTGAGTGGAGCTAAAACTAGTGATTTTCAAAAATAAACATTTTTTTTTCTTTAAATTCACAGTGCTGAGCATGTTTTGGAGGTAGTTTTAATTGGGCATGGTGCTTTATGGCTTTTACACCCTTTCTTCTCCAGCGCTGTCTCCGAATACAAAAATCAAGTTAGCTATATGAAGTAAGCTGCAGCTTGGTTAATGCGTGTTGAATCTTATGCCTTTCTCTCCCTGTTTTTCAGAATGAAAAGTTCCACCTGATAATTCACCCCCTCACAGTAGGGTAACACCTACAGCAAATAGCCATGGGGTAGGCAGCTACTTGCCAAGGTGGCAAGGTCAGCTCTGGGTTGTGTGTTGGGTTTTTTTGGTGCCCCTGTGACAGCTGTACCTCATGCTAGTGGAGCTGCCGTGTGAGGCAGCCAGAGATGTTGGATCATGTCTTCTGAAGGTCATACATAGGATCTGCTCAAGACATCCCTCGCAAAATGTAATGTCAACAGCTGCAGAGAGGGGAAAAAAACAGGAAAAAAAAGCCCTCTTGAGTTTACACTTAAACACAGTGCAGTGAAGCCCGGTGTTATTATTAGCCAGCAGTGTTTTGGGCCATTATCTGGCTTGACAGCTCCAGGCCTCCAGGCAGCTCTTCTAAATGCTGCTGCTGATTTGTTACAAATGTTAAACAGACACATTGCAATTATTTGTCAGCAATATAACTCTCCCCTTTTACCCTCTGGTCTTCAGACACATATGGTGATATGTGGGTTTCGTGAGAAATGATCTGCTCCTGCATCAGGAAGCAGAGAGCTCCCGATGCCCATTTCATGACTAGGTCTCTAGATGACAAACATGCATTAGAGAGAAGCAATTGCCCATCACAGAGCCCTCTCAACCTGGTGGCAGATGTGATTGCAATCCTCTTTTAAAATGGATGCAAGGTGCTTTTTCCAGTCAAGACTATTTGTACTCTCATTACAGGGGCTGGACGAGTGAGCTACCGGGCGGAGGGGAAGTGTCCATGACTGGGCTTACTGAAGTCAGTGAATAAGAGCTGAAATTGATTAATTACTTGGTTACTTAAAGATAAGCAGGTGCTTAAGTGCTTCACCGAATTGATTTAGATTCTCATACACCTTTTAAATCTTTAATTTTGCTGAAAGAAAAAGTAACAGAGGGAGCATACATTTATTACTCAGATTTATATGCTGTTTGAGTAACACCCCAAAGTCTTCTTTGTTTCCTCATATTATTGTTTGTATGAATAAAGTATATGCAAAACCTGAGCAGGTTTTCAATATATAATAATGTGCTAATCATAAGTACTGTTATCCATAACAAAGAGTTTACCTAGCTCAATTTTTAACCAGCTGCAAGAAGAGCCATTCAGAGCTGCTAATATGATAAACTGGGGATTTTTAATGTCTGGGAAAATGCAGAAATCAGGATAATGGTGCTGGGATAGGACACTGGAAAGAGGAAAAAAAAAAGGAGAAAATAACACTAAAGCAAACATGAGTTTGATTTTATAAACTTTCACTAAACCAGAGCTAGGACGTTATTAAACTAAAACCACCCTAAAAGCAAACCACAAAACCCCCTAGGGTTTTAATAGGTCTTGAGCACACAGGGAAAGGATTTTTTTGTGTGTCTAAGGCTGAGTTTCCAAGCTATGCAAAACTTCCAAAGCTGAGCTATGGATTTGTCTCTGTCTTCCTGCTGTTGAGCAGCTGGGTGGATATTTCTGGAGATGAGTGCAGGAGTCAACATGTGCCCTGTGGTTACATGCCATGCAAGAGGAAGCAACAGCATCTACCTTCCCAGAGCAGTTATGGAAAGTAACAATCTGTTGATGCCATCAGTAAGGCATGGACTGCTTTGAACTGCCAAACTGAGTCAGTCATAAAGTGAGGAGCAGTCTTTGTGCCTGACTGAAAGATCAATACGGTCAAAGATGCTGGAAGGATCCTACGCCTTCTCCATGTTGCTAAAGTTTCATTCAAATAAAAAATTAGGCTTTCTGCTGAGCCCTCAGGGTTGACAAGATTGTGCCGCCTTCATGCATTTGGTGAATCTCCTGATGATTTTACTGGTGTCTGAGTTACATCCATGATGAAAAGTTTTGCAGATCCCACCCAGAAAGCCTATAGTTTTCAATTATTAGGAGGATCTTACCCTGATGGCAATTTGTGAGTGAGAAGCATACTTATTACTGACAGAGGAAAGCAGACCAACAAAGTCAGCCATGGCTTTCAATGCCTCTGTAGACAACAGCCAGTGTCTGAGTAATGACTTACCATTGTTATTCCAGAAACGTGCCTACAAACAAATGGAAAGCCAACCAGTGGTTCCTCGCTAACATTTCCCAGTATTGATTTTTTTTGGATTAAATTAGTCTTACTGATTTATAAACTCCATCTGCGTACAATGGGCCCTGGAGTTCCCTTTTCTTCCTGTTTAAGATATGCCACATACCAAAATTTTGTTAAAACCCTTATTTCTTATTTATATTCACAAACATTTAATTTTACACGTTAGCCTCTCATTATAAAAAATC
The DNA here is from genome assembly GCF_000691845.1 of Merops nubicus. Classification (NCBI taxonomy): domain Eukaryota; kingdom Metazoa; phylum Chordata; class Aves; order Coraciiformes; family Meropidae; genus Merops; species Merops nubicus. The sequence continues at coordinate 57,502 of NW_008625262.1, read as the reverse complement.
CCCATGTAAGCTCATGGAGGGAAAAATGAAGGTTTATGTCAGGACTTCAAAATTAATGAGTGTCAACACTGTGTTTCATTTCATTTTTTCTGCTCCTGGCCATCAGAGGTCACCTCAAGAAACATTGCATGAAATCAGGCCAATTGTAGGTTTCAGATGAATTAGAAAGAGATCTGGGTCAGGTATTTTCTGGTGCTGAGCCATCTCTAAATAAAGTCAAATTATCCACTTCAGAGCCACCCATTATCTGATCACATTTCTGAGTGGATGATGATGGTTTTTCACTTGGAACACAGTAACTTCCACTTAGATCCTGGCATCGCTGTTGTATTTAACGTGTGCTCATGCACTCACAAAACAGCACTTACTTGAATAAAATGAGCTTTGGAGAATCTATCACTAAAATTAAGCAGATATCTTTTCTGTTCCTCTGCCATGACATAATTTGGCTACTTTATGCTCTGTAAATAGTATCTAAATTCAGATGAAAGTGGAGATTCTGATCTATTCTCTGTATGATCAAATACCATCACATTCAGGACTAGTTCCTCTGAGACGAGAATGGAAAAAAATGCTGGCCAACAGATTTTGAAAGTTTATGTCCTCTTCCCGGACACTCAGACTCATTAAATGTACATAAAGTACTGGGAAGCATTCACACAGAAGAGTACAGAAGGTCTCAGAAGTATATCAATACATTATCTCTTGTCTGGTTTAGTTGCTTTGCCTACACAGAAGTGGGTTCACTGGTAGTGGGAAGCTTGTAGATCAGTTTGTATGTGTTGTGCATATACAAATACATACTTAAATGCACACACATGCTGAAAAAGATGGGGTTTGATAGTCTTAGGTTAAGCAAATTTAGTCACATAAATAAATCTACAGAAAATATGACCTAACACCTAGACCTAGGGCTGTATATGAACCATAAAAAGCCCATTTCCAGGCTTGCCTGTCACAAGGACACATGGAAGAGCTGGTCTTACATGCATGACACATGCCTACCAAAGTTAATGGTTTTGATGTTCAAACCGGGGAGGTGGACATGCTGCCTTGACTGACTTCAGAGGAGCAAGGCCGCTTTGAAACTCTTTGCCAGCAGGAGCTCATAAGGCAGGACAGACCCTTGATCAAAGATGTGTATTCCCAAAAGAAGCCTGATACTGGAGCAAGGCATTTAAGAGGAGCATGGCAAAATGGGCTTTAAAGATTGAAATATATAAGGACAGAATTTCCTGCCACCTTGGAGTAATACATTATTCCCAAATACCAACTCTTTAATTCCTATAAACAACAACATGTCATCACCCCATCATTAGTTGAAGAAAATGACTAGAAGGAACAGATTTTGTTCCATGCATTGAAGTGACATGTTGCTCTCTTCTTCTTGCTTTCCATGTCTGTTTCAGGCTGCCCTTCTCCCTGCTGACTTTTGGGAATATTGTGAAAGGTTAGACCTTGAAAAAGGAATTGAACTATAATTATTTGTAAGCTTCCCCCCCAAATAAAAAAGGCATCTTGAAATATGAAGGAATATTTTATATAAATGCAAGGTAAAGATGACTTTAGTTTCATGGACTAGCCATGCCTACCTTTTTAACTCAAGGACAGAAGATGAACTCTAACTGTACTGGTTCCCTAATAGCATGGTTTTCATGAATATAATTAGATTTTTCTCTTTTCTTGCTCTATCTATTCTGCTCCTTTTGTACTTTAAAAGATTTCTTTGTTTAGAATTGTAATGATTTCTGTTAGAAATGATATTCATTTCAGCTCCTGTCTTTCATAGTATTGATGGATGCCATTAAAGGACAGCTCTGCTTTGTGCAGAGCTGGCTGCATTTTAATGGTACATAAAAGGATTTGTGCATAATGGTAGAGTTTGGACTTGCTAGCCTTGAACAGGGGTAACAGAGGGAGTCACTCTTTTAATCACCCTGAGGATATGCAGAAAGTCACCCTTGGTAGTTTTTCATCTGTTCACAGTCACTGAGTGGCTGTAGTTTCCATCAGCCTCTTGTTCTGTCCATCACTGTCTCTGTCAGTCTCTAGCAATTCAGCCAGAGACAGAAATTCCACCCTCACTGCATTAGTTACCACCATTGTACTGCTCTTCTTGCAGAGTCAGCTGAATGGATGATGTGTCCATACCTCATGCAGGCAGCAAACTACCGGCCTCTGCTGCAAAGGGCAAGGGGCATGGGTGGACAGGAGACATGGATACCCAGACTGATCACTGCAGTAGCAACTTTGAGACACACAGCCCTTTGTTAAAGCAGGGTGAGCCAAACCCTCAGTAGTGTTTCAAAGTCAACTGAAACACAATGGCTCTTCGTAGTATCGAATGGATGCAATCCACTTTGCATATTCGCATTACCTCAGTGAAGGTGGCAAACTGGAACTGTGTCCCAGTGAGGAAAACAGAGAAAAAGATAACCGTTTTCAAGGCAGCAAAAAGTAGACATGCAACGTGGCAAAATTCAGATTTTGAGGATCAGCTTACTGAAAGCATAAAAATAATAACACTAACTCTCCCCAGCACATCAGGAGCCAGAAGCCTTCCTGGGAGCCTGGAGGGCAGGTAAGTGCAATGAAGCCCACAGGGAGGATTAATTATGTACACCAGTGTTCAAACAGGATACCTCACCAGAGCCTTTCTCTGTGGGGGACAAGGCAGAAGAACTGCCTCAAACCAAACTGCTGGTAGAAGAGGTCTAGGGATAAATAAGTAAGATGAATAATAACAAATTGCCTGGAGCAGATGGGCTTTGCTCATGAGTTCTAAAGGAACTCAGATATGAAGTTGCTCAGTTGGTAATGGGGGGATGTAAATCTGTGGTTTACATCATCCTCAGCACAGAGGAAGCAAAGGTTGTAGCTGGTGTGCTGAGTTTTTTAAAAGGATCTGGGGAAGGGGAACCTGGGGAGCTGCAGGCTGGCAGGACTTTAGGATGCAAAGGACAAAAACTGTACTAAACAATAGAATAAAAAGTCAGAGATAAGCCATGCCTCACAAATATTTTTATGGTTTTGAGGAATCAGTGAGTATGTCGGTAAGGGTGATCTGGTTGCTACAATATACTAAGATTCTCAAGAGCTTTTAAAAAGTTGTCTCCCCAAAGTTCGTTATGAAAATTAAGCTGTCAGGGGATGAGACAGAAGGCCCTTTTGTGATTTAGCAAGTGGATAAAAGCTAGGAACAGTATTTGTACATTGGAGGGAGATCACCCTGTACCATTTCCTGAAGATACAAGCTTGTTCAGGGCAGAGAAATCTAAAATGGACGTAAGGACCTGCAGAAGCTTTGCATGGTACTGAGGGACTGGGTGATGAAACAGAAGATGAAATTTGCATATTAAGAAATGCAGAATAATGACCATTGGGAAAAACAACAGTAATTATAACCTACACAGTGATGAACTGTAGATTAGCTATTAGCATTCAGGAAAGAGATTTTGGACTTGCTTTGAACACTACTGTGAAAACATTAGCTCAAGGCTCAGTAGGAATGAGTCAGAAGGTGCAGAGAATTTTAGAAATTATTAGGGAAGGAAAAGAGAACATATCAGGAAATGTAATTAACCACTGTTCAGACCACTTGAAATCTATGTATAGCTTTGGTTCCTCAGAGATGTGGAAAAATACGAAAAAACACATAGAAAGGCAATGACAATGCCTGAAAGTGCAAACCAGCTTCCTCATCAAGAAGCCAAACAAGGAATGATGCTTCATTCCTTCTTATTATATGAGAAGCCGTAGACTTCAAACAAAAAAGGCCAAAAATTTTGTTGAAAAAAAAAAGGGAAATTTTTCCCTGCACATCTGTGGGACTTATTGCTGCAGGATGTTGTGGATGCCATATTCATTCATGTAAAAAATCAGTAGAGAAATTAATGCATGGCTTTTCTGTGACAAGAGGCTGATAAATCCATGGATGGGTACAGTCTCAGTAAGCTGGGAAGATGGACTAGGGAAAGGATCAGTCTTCTTTTAACCTGTTCTTAAGCCTTTTCCTTAAACATCTGGAAGGAATAAATGTCAAAGAGAGGACTCAGGGCAGTGGGGACTTTAGTGCTGTCCTGACTGCAGCTAATCTTCTGCTCCTATGTATACAGAAATTTTGTTTACGTAGAGGAAAGAAGCTAAGTCTCACATTACAGGAACTAATCTTCTAGGTGGAATCCAACAGGCAGCAAACAGATGGATTTTCTGTCACTTCCTCTGTGTACTGCCTTTTCTGATTGTGTCCTTGTCTTCTTATCATCCTTTTTTTATTTGGCCGTCTGCTGCCTGCAGGACCATGTGATCATTCGCCTTAATTACACATGGACAACATGAAGTGCCTTACCAACTGATTATATTTAATTTGTTTCTAATTATACTGCTTTTTAAAATGAACCTGGCACAGAGTGTAATTCTTCTGTTGTTGTTGACTTTGGTGTAACTGTGGGATGCCCATGGCACTAGCTAAGGAAATGCAACTCTTTTCAACAGAAAATCTGATGTGAGTCATAGGCTTGTTTTATGATTCTGTCATTTTGACTAATCAATTTGAAGGTCATCCTCTCCTGCTTTTGCTATTTCTTTAAATTTCTCTTTACTCCCAGCTGAGTGGTACAGACACCGTTATACACTTTGAGATGATGCTGTGACGTTGTTCTTCGTTACACTTGATCACAGGCTGCTTGTTCCCCAAGCCCTTAGGAATCTGAGACCAATTCTCCTCTCAACACCAACCACTTTCTAAAGGACCTTAGGAAAAAAAAAAAAAAAAAATCTGCTTTTTTTAATGGTTAGTCCCTTCTGGCCTTTGCAAACTAGAACCTCTGACACTTCATTCTCACCCACGCCAGGAAGTATTGTGTATTCTACATTTAGGGCTAGATTTTAGATGGCAGGTGTTCTTTCCATATGGCATTTTTTTCTACACCACGATCATACAAAGCTTTAGAAATTAAATGTTAACGTTCCCTTAGATGAATTTCATAGTAATTCCACTTTATGAAAGGGAGATAGTGGTAGTTAGATGTGAGGTGAGAGAGTTTGAGAGGCAGCCAATTCCTTTAGGTAGGTAGCCTCCCCAAAGACCTCTCAGAACCTGCCTGTCCCTTGTTGGCTTTGGCTGGGACAGCTCAGAGGTGATGGCCCAGGAGGTTATTGGTATTTGGTGCCTGGGAAGTAGAGCTTGCTGGAGACCATTAATATCCAGTATGAGAGTCAGGCTGAGCTGTCTCCAACATAGCTCTTATGCAGTTGTGAGGCAGAGGCAGAGCCTAGAAACCAGCTTTTCTTTCTTAGAGTTTCTAGAGCACACCTCCTCTCCCTGGGGATCTATGTGTTGCATGATGCACTGATTCAGTTGTAGGAATTACACTGGCAGACTGTGTTCCATTAATCAGGTAGGTCATATCCAGAGACCTAACACAATAACATTCCTGTTGTACACACAAGCACATTCACACACACATGCACTAAAAAGATGAACTGTTGAGTGATTCAGTTTTAATCTGAATTAATGCTTTCATTCAAGCTGTGGCTCTGCTCATGTGAGGAACACTTGTGAATTTCTAATTTCCTTTACACACTAGATTGTCAGCATAATCTGCTGGCAGAAGCCAGAACTGCTGAAAAGAGGACAAAGGAAAGGGCTTGTGGAGGAGGTGGGAAAAAAACATATATTCTGTCAAACACAGTTAGACTGTCACTTGGGGGGTGGGTGAAAACAGACGGCTGATCTGTGTGATGTGAAAGTGAGCCCTAATGGGGGTAGGAGAGAGTACCAGGCAGATGGTGAGCAGAATCTGCTGCTGCTTATTGCATTGATCTTGTGTCCCCGTTACCTTGTGCCCCTTATCTCACCCATCCATTTCTTTGTCTTACTGATCTTAGATGTGTATTTACAGCCCCTTACCTAGTAGAGTCCCCTGTCCAGCTAGACTTCTAGGTGATACTGAAAGAAAGATAATGAATGCTTATAGCTTCTTTAAAATACTGTGCTGTCCTTTGGTATTTTCATTGTTTTCATTACCTTGTTCAAAAGTTATTCCCTATTGCATTGTCATTGCTTCTTGCATTGAAAGACAACTTTTGAATAGCTCTGCTACTGCATGGGAAGTTAGATCACTGACCAAACTGGTATACATACTCAGTTTACATTACTAGAGTGATTACTTAGTCTTTCTATTATCTTAGGAAAAAAATAATGATAATTAAATAATTAAAGACATGTCTGAGCTAGGAATAAAAGTAGAGAACAAGGCTGGGGAAAATAATTTCTTTTCATGAAAGACATTGCCCAAACAACAATGATGGGTTCTTGTTCAAATCCTTGCCCCAATCACTAACTGAATCATTCCTCTGGGAAGAGGAAGACTTGATTTCATCTCAGGCCTGGGAATGATGCAAATCCAGCTCTACCAAAGTCTTAGCTAGTGACCCAATCTCCATGTTTCAAGCTATTTTTAAGTGAGTGTCTCCCCTAAGTGTGATAATAAATTCCAGACTGCATGATTAGTGCTCCAAAGGAAAATTTTATAAAATTCAGCTGGTGTCCAAAACCACTTTTGGTTTTGTGATTCAGCAGTTTCTGAAAGGCTTAGTTCATCAGAGGCATCACTGATTGGCTCTACATGAACTTCCGTTCACAAAGAAATCTCTTGACTGGTACACTGAGTGGATTTAATCTTGATATCTGTAGGAGAAAATCGATACTGTACCTCCAGCCATGATGCCTGGCTGTCTTCAGAGCAAGTGCATTATAAAGCATTCCAATGAATACGTATGGAGAATGCTTTGCAGTTTTTACTCAGTTCTAATCTATGAGTGATGATCTAACAGCACTGGTGTAACTGCTATTCCATATGTCCTGGTGATAGACATTAATAGGCATAATAATGCATGAACAAAATCTGTGATGGTAACGTAAAGTCTTTTAAGTCTACAGTTTCTACTTCCTTGTCTCCATTTCACAACACTACAATCCTGCAAGAGAAGACAATCCCATCCTTCAGAAAAATAATTAGAATGATGTAATAGATAGCTTTCACTAGTATCAGAACTCACCAGGTCTTCATTTAATGATACAGAGAGGGAATGTCAAAGTCCATTCACAAACACAGGGAACAGCAATTCTCCTCACCTTGTTCATCTGAGAGAGGTGGGACCCTGAACAGCAAGATGGTTTTGAGAAAGAGCTACACTGGGAAAGCTCTCAAAAATGACCCTCATAAAATATATCTCTGAGACATGTTTCCACTTCATTATTATGGCTGACTCAGAGAGAATAATGTTTTACTTGTTCTGTGCTTCCAAACAACAAAACTTGCCTTCAAGAGTGCAAATGATGTTAACTATTGAGCTGTTTGTCTTCTGGCAGCAGAAATAGGCCATGCAGTAACATGATGTCTCTCTGTGCTGGCTCTGGGGAATGATTTCCTAAAGGATCTGAGTGTAAGAAAGACCAATGTTTTGTTTGATACCGATGCTGCTATTTCATTCTGTATCATTAGTCTGTCCCAGTTTCCTCTACTGGAAAAGGGTCATTTCTCATCTAGCCAAGCAGTACTTTCTCAGCATTTAGCCAGGGGAAATGGAAAAAGAGACAGGGGTGTTTATCAGGAACAAATCAGAGAGTAGTGGGGAAAAGATGAAAACTCTTTCTTGGATTCCCTGAGATGCCCTTGGGACTGTGAACCTGGAGCTCACTGCAGCAGACTTATGTTCATGTTTGAAGTGATTGGAAATTGAGCATTATGGGCCTTGTTCTTTCTTGAGCAAGCAGCAGCCAAGGCTCAAATCTAGCCATCTCCATTGCAGTCTCCACACTAAAGTTAACCCCTCTTCATTGCAAAAATCATCTGGAATTAAGATTTCTTCATTTTGTGACTCCGTACATGAATAATGGCACAAGACATCCCCATTACAAAACCAAACTGGTTGCTCTCATCCACTCTTTCTTGTGCCAGCAGATGGAAACATTAAACAATCCACCCTTCAGGACATCTCCTGTGGATGCATATTGTTATATGTTGAAATAAAACCATGCAGAACATGTCCATGCTGTGCAGCCTTGATCAGCAAGATCACATCTGGCTTACAGGGTTTCCTTGCTCTCCTCCAAAGAAACATCAAATCTTTCATAACAAAAACCATCACAAAACTCTAAGTGGATCTAGTAGTACAACAGTGTTCCCAAGAAACATGCATTTCCAGGTGTAAATTGTATGGTTGTGGCAACATCTCAGCCTCATAGGACATTTCCATGCTGGTCTGGAAAACGTGATTATGTATTTCTCCAGAGAATACGATTTCATACTTCAGAAAAGTGCCCATATATCTGGTTTGCTTTGCCTCAACAAAGAGAAAAATGTTTTTCATTTTTTGTTGGAAACTTATTTTCATGGGATACTTTGCTCAGCACAAAGAATTCTTTCACCCAGGCATGCCCTTTTTCTTTCTAACCACAATTCTTGAATTCCAGAACTTCAAAGAGAGGAAAGAGAGGAAAGAATCTGCAATTTCTCAGGAGGTGTAGCTTAAAACAAAGCCATTAGAAAATCTCTGACTTCACCCTGTGGGAGCTGACAGCTTGGACTAGGGAGAGCCACAGGGACAGAGCAGCAGCCAGGTCTGAGAGAGCTCCACTGGCTATTTGTCCTCATGATCTCAGCCAGCAGCAAAGAACGTGCTTTGCTTCTAATAATTGGGGTCTATGAGGACAGAAACTAAAGGTTCATTTTCTAGGTGACTGTGTGCTCTTGGCATCTATTTATCTGGAGATAGTGCTTGCATTTACAACTGCAGGGCAAGACTTGGCAAAGTTAGATTTTTGCTAATAAAGAGAAATGAGAGATGTCTTTCCATTTATGCAAGGGGAAAATACTGGACTGTGCCATATCACCAGGCTTGGCAAGATGCTCACAATACTGCACACCTCTTAGCCTGTCTGGTGCATCTCAGAGGCTGGACTATGGGACAACTCTCATGCCAGTTTGTGCTTGTTCGTGTGTTACACACAAGGGAGAGAGGAGCAACATTATTCAGTGTCCAGGTGAAGTAAGTGTAGTACAAGCGATGATGGAGGAGGCTCAGCCCTGCCTCTACTGCAGAGTGACATATCTCAACCTTTGCAGTGCTGCTTAAAACACATGGTGGAACAATTCAACATGTCACGTTATGAGTAGGAAGAGTCTTCTGATAGCTGTGCCTGATGCTTCAGCTCAGACTGAGAGTCACCACTGTGTGGGCCACAGCTGATGTATGATGGTGAGGAGCAGCGTGGTAGGGATGGTGGACATGGGAAGATACAGTAGAACAGGAGGGACAGGAGGAGAGGTGGGGTGAAAATGGTGAACAACCAACATCAGGCTACATGGGGAAAGCAAATGATCCAAGTTTTTTTGTGTGTGTGTGTGGTTTAATGCTGTACCTATATATCCATATAATTAGGCTATATACATCTATATACATAAGCACATTTATAATATAGCTAGGTCTCCTGCATTCAGGGCTTAAAGGTGACAGTCACTTGTGTGAAGACAAGTATCCATAGAAGTTGTGAAAAAGAAACTGCCTCTCCTAAAGAGAAGGGAGATGCATCTGCTCTTCCCTGTGGGCATCATTTTTCCCTTTATATCTAGTGACCTTTAGTTGTAGTGGTGCTGGCTGCTTTGAGGAGGAAGCCCTAAAAGCTTGCTGTCAACAGGCTGTAGTTACAGAGCCATGTGTACACAGGCCAGGAGCTTGTTGCTTTCCTATTGATCCCAGTTTTGAGTATTGCCACTGACAGATTTTTTGACATCTGTCTAGGGTACAATCTCAGAGGAAGGAACTATGGAATATTTGCCATGTAGCATTTGTCTACTTTATGTAGTCTCAAAAGTGGGTTGCAGCATGACAATCCTGAATCCTTACAGCTTGGGAGAGAAAGTTGTCTGAGAACAGCTGTATAAGTAATGTAGGAATAATTGAGTCCCTTAACAGACTCCACTCATTAACTCAGAGGAGCAAAACATTGCCTGCATACCCGAGAGTATGATAATCTAGTCCCATATCACTTCAGACTCCCAGGCATTCAGGAACCCAAATAATAGGTGAGCTCAGACAGAGAGATTCAATTCACTTCAGATCAGGAAGAATAAGATTAAGGTTTCTGTCTTGATCAAGGTTCAATGCTTCCTAACTGGGGCTCTGCATAGTCTCCTGGAAACTCATGGCCTTGTGAAAAAGCATGTGGAGTAAATGAGACATTGCAGATCTGAGAGATGGGAGGGAGGGAGCAACACAGGGCTGAAATGTAGCTTTCTTCATCCTTTTGTGTTTTCTCTCTAATTACACATTGTGCAGACGGCACCACACACTAGCTAAGATAGTATAGCCTCCTATGTTTCATGGTGGCAACAAAAACCTCTCCCAAAACTATGTCTCTCCAGCTAGGTGTATGTAATATTGCTCTGTATTATTTATTAACTTGCCCACAACATGCAGTACAGTGAGTTCTCTTGGGGGGCTCATGGTTCAAAGAAGATGGTGGCTTCCTCTGCTTTTCATATGCTTTGTCTGAAGCAGCAAAAAGCCTCATAGACTGCAGGTTACTTAAGCAATCAGAACTCAAAGGCTGCTGCTGATGGAGAAACAGTTTGCAGGAAATAGAACACAAGGTTCCGCAGGGCAAAGAATTCCACTCAATTTCCAAATATATACACTGTGATTAAAAACAGCTTTATGGCTTACCCGACACCTCCTATGGCCAAAGCCACTGGGAGCACAAGCCTCACGGAGGGGGGTAGTCCCATGGAGGCCAGCTGCCCCCCAGCTAGCACTGTGGCTGGATGTGGCAGTCCCTCTGAGTGGCATCCGTGGCCCATGGTTGCATGTGTGTCTTGTGTCCACACCACATTTTTTTATGTAGCTTGAGCTCACAGTGCAGACAGGACTGTCAAAAAGGAAGAGCTGCTGCCTGTACAGAAATAGTATCCTCCCCTGTGTGGAGTATCAAGGGATGCCAAAGATTTCTGCAAAATGTGTCTGTCTGTCTGTCCGGGAGAAGCCTTTCCTGTCACTGACAAGCAGCCAAATGTGGGAAAAAAAACCTCTGTCATCAACGTGAGGCAGTGCTCCCATAACTGTTTCAGAGAAGAGTGATGAATACCGTGTCCAAATGAAGCCACTGGGGGAAATTAAACTGCTTGTAATGACCTAGATCGGAATTTGGCTGCGACAGTGGGACTAATGACTTGTTCTCCTGTGGAAAGTGGCAGAGGAGCTTGTCAGAGTTGATCAGCTAGCACCCGCCCTGCAAAGGCAGCTCCAGCACGGTCCCCCTCAGCCCCATCCTGTGACACTCCTTACAGCAGATTCAGGTTTTGTCTGGAGGAGAGCAAGGAAGTTTAAGCAGAGGGATAGGCAAAGGCATGAAGTTAGAGGCTGCAAGAGAATATGGGAGTTTTTCTTTGCTGTAGCATGCACAGTGCATTATGTTTCACATGAAGTCCTAGCAGCTTTTAAATTAGGTGCTTTAAGATATAGTCAGATGATCACAGGTGAAGGAGTTAGTGTGTTTTAAGAGGTATTGGTCATTACTGCAGAGTTCAGTTGTTCAGTTTGGAGGCAGTGATTGATTGGAAGTGTGCTCCTAGTCCAATGCAATGGGAAATTTGACTATTTTCAGAGTGCTGGTCTCCAAGTGTTTCACAAGGACTCTGAAAATAATCTTAATATTCAACCAACAAAAGAGTCTTTAAACTTAGAAACACATCGGCTGTAGTTTGACCAATTTGTATGTCATGCAATTTAAGTATTAAGTCTTATTTAAAGAGTAGATGCTGCTCAGGAGTAGAGGAGTAGAACCTCTCACAGAAGGGGATATGCAAGCATAGAGATGTGATCCCCTCTACCAAGGAGTATGAATCACTATTAATGAATGCAATGAGTGTACACAGGTTGCACAGGCCTGGTGCTCAGCATGATCCACTAAGTCACAGCATCATTAAAGAACTATGAATCTGATCAGCTGAAGTAGTTTCTGGGAGCTCTGGGCCTGAACCACCTATATGGTCCCTGTGCATAGGCTGACTCAGCCACAAATGCCATCATGCATTATATCCCAGGACATATGGAAAGATCTAACCATTCTCCAATAAAACCTGGGAAAAAGGAACACAAAAAAAACTGTGTTCTGACTCTGGGTTGCCCATAGGAACTATTCTCTCAAGCTAGGCAGATGGATTCCAGACTGTGGAAGTGAAACCTTCTTAAATGCAGCTGAGAATGATTTTCTTACATTCGTGCTCTTGAATGAGTCTGTAGCCATACAAGGTATCACACATTTTGGGCTGCAGTGATTAATTCTCCCCTGGTGAATAGCACTGATCTGTGCTTGGCTGACTGCTTGTTTCTTAGATTGAACCACTAACTTCCATTAATATTCAGGAATATTGAATTCAGACGTGTTGCTCCCTCCCAAATGCTTGTCAGCAATGGATTTGACTGGAATAGATGCACAAAATAAGCACTACAGGGAATGCAGAGAGCCCTTCTTCTTATTCTGGTCAGAACTGAAAGGAGGAGGATTCTCTACAATTACCAGAGAGAAACCCCTGACAGGCACATGTAATGGAGGTGGGGGTTGTGTACGTGTGTATGTGTGTTGGGTGAAGATGCTGTGAATTCACAGCCACGGGGCTGGGCCTAAACCCCTTCAATCAAAATATACACAGAATTTGTTAATGCTGCAGAGCACTTTCCATGCTTAAAGCATGGGCTGGAGCACAGGCAGCTGGGTGGCTGGAGGAGGGGGAAATTACATTTATAACCTCCTGACAGATCACTCCATTTTACGAGTGTTATCTGCTGCACTAAGCAAATATTTAAATAAGATGGCCCAGAGAATATTGAAGAAGGATTTACTACAATGCGGATCTCATCAGAGATTCATAGATTTTAGGGCTTGAAGATCATGTAACAATTGCTATTATTAATTCATGTTTATTATTGCAGTAGTGTCTGGAGCCATCCTCATTGAGGAACCCTCTGGACAGGCTGGCTGCAGCCCCAGGACAGCTGATGGGATGGGACAGGCAAGGGGTGGACTGCTGGCTGATACCTGCCTGTCCCACACCAAGCCATCACACCCTGCACAGCTCTCCGAACCACCATCCACTGAGATAAATCTGCCCGTGGCATCTAGACACAAGTTAGGAGCTTGACCCTCTCCCCAGACTCCGTATACCCTAAAAAACTCTGCTTCTCTGATTTTCTGCCTGAGAAAGGCCACAGATTCACCTGTTTTGTTCATACCTACTCCACATAGCCACAAAGAAAATGATTTGGTACCAGCAGCGACACCATCCTGATTTCCCCCTGTCTAATTTGGGGTTCCTTCCTTGGAAATCTCATTTTCCCTGCTTGGGGTCCCAGGCTGGGCCTCGGGTGATATCTGCCTCGCTGAGGGACAGCCTTGCTGGTTCTCCTTGCAGAGTTTGGGCTGAAACAAACATAGCTGCTCAATTTTCCCTTTCCCCAAATAGAAAACAGTACTGGGAAGGGGCTATTTGGTCTCGATGTGTATCTCGATTGCCCTCTAGTGCTGAGCTGCACCCCTGGACGAGATCTTCAGCTCGGGATTTCGAGCTGCCAAGAAAATTCAATTCACATTTAGGATTTTATTTTGTTAATTAAAATGCTTATTGATGACTGGAAAGAATCTGCCGGCTAGCCAAGAAGCAATATCCTGAGTCAAATGGCAGAAAAGCAGTTTGAGAGAGTGATTTCATCATCAGCCGATGGGAAATTGGACTCTGTAATGCAGATTATTCCATCAGAATGTCCAAGGCAGTTTGTTAAGATTGTAAAGGAGCTGCCAGCATTACAGCATTATGCTATTACAGCATTAAACACACTGCATCCTGGAGAATTCAAAGATCCTTAATGTGTTAGACCAGTCAATATCAATTTGTTATCTCATAGAAATACACAGGCTACTGTCTTTATCAGACTCTGTGTTAAATTAAATACCTTTCCCTCCCAAACTCACAGCCCTCCATCTACAGTGTCATTTACAGCACACTGTTTAATACCCCATAGCAAATCCAGCTTTCTTCTGTTACACATGCTGGAAGCAGAGAAGTGGCTTTAAATGAATTCTACTGTCTAAGTCATCATTATTAGGCTCCAGAGTGGGCAAAACAGGTGGGCAAAACAAATTTACTTGCTTTTAGGCTACCAGCGATAGAACTAATCATTAATATTGCTTCCTGTGATCCTAAATCTTCCCATAAGAATAAGTTTCACCTAGAAGGGGACTGTCTCATATCAGGAAGAAAAATATCTCCCCATGCCCACTTCCACACTCAAATATGTGCTTGGAACAAGCCCTACAGCAGTCCCACTTTTCTTGCAAAAATATTCTTTTTAGCCAAAAGTTAAATATTTCATTGAAACCTGGTTTAGTCCAACCCTGGTACTTAACCAGACTTACCAGGTCTATGTGAATGCCACTGATTTTAAAATATGAATTTTTATAGGCAAACTGCAACCCTACAGTCATCCCCGGAAGACTGTCCTCCATAAAGATGAAAATCAATGAATCTTCACGAAAGTGTTTTTATTTTAAACTTATTTCTGTACCATGAATCATTCTGAGTGCTCCAGGATGTTTATAAAAGCAAATTATTATGATGATGATTTTTCTTTACACCAGGTATAAAGATGGGGAATAAAAGAATTCTGTTTCAATAAGGTCATGCAGTGTATGACACCTTCTTATTTCAGTTAATTTGTTCAAATACTGCTCAAAACTCTAAAATTAGTGAACAAATCAATTACCTCCTTTCTATTCTTCATTTTATTATATTTACATATCTCTGTGTTTTCTGTAAGCTTCTGTGCCAAGGGATGACAGTTTTCCAGTACATGCTTACTTTCTGAAAAGTCATGATTGCTGTCTGTTGGCTTGTGAAAAAGAGGGAGAAATATATGTGTATTTCAGATGTAATACCTGGTTTCTTAAAATGAGAATGTGGGGAAAGAAATCCCTAAAACCTCAGGAAATGCCTTTTGTGTTTGCCATGCAGTGAGTGCACAATCTGTGCATCGCACATCTTAAAATCCCCACATATATTTAACAACAGTGGCCTCTGGTGGAGTTTTGGCTAAGTGGAGTACTAATAATTTACTTGAGATTGGAGACATCTGGGCTGGATGATAGCTCTGTGGTTACAGGTTAGAACACACCCCTAAGCATTGGTGCTTCCAGCTAGGTTGGGTATTGATCTTTCGTTAATACTGACCCAATTTCAGTATATGCTTCAGTGTGTATTTAGTGCTGCTCCATTCCTAATTGCTTGGAAATTTATAGGTGACACTGTCTGAATATACTTCTTCCTCTTAATATATTCAAAAGGCAGGAATGGGGGCATGGAATTACAATCCAGGCTTTTCTTTTTGCCCAGACATTGATTTATACCTACCTGATAGGAATTTAACTCTCAGATTTCTGCATCTCTGTTATATTTAGTAAAAAATCAAAAGTTACTGGGAGATGGGAGGGAAGTGGCAAACTGCTAGAAACAAGGATAGAGAGAAGAGTGGTTGCCTTTTTACTTCACTAAAAATATTCTAGGATTAGTGAACTACCCCAGCTACTTTCTTAGGCTTTGGATTCGCAACCTGTTCTCGTTTAATAAGCATGTAAGCATATGCTTACCCTTAAGTACCAGTTTATATCCCATCTGGCTCAAGTCAACTGCTCGTGTATGTGCTTTTTTAAGGGCAACCTATGCATCTGCTAAAATTCTTTGCCAAATTGCAGCCTCCATTTCTTGTTTGGATATCCAGACTGATTTCTGTGACTTAGATCTATGCCTTGCAAGACTTAGTCCAGGATTTAAACCATTAGGTCATATTTCTCATAATACCCACACCCTTTTACATTTTAAAACACATTATGATAGTGGCTTCATCTGATATTATCAGTGCAATATAATTGTAAGTAGCTGATCAAAGTGAAATATATTCTGCTTAATTAGCTTTCCCAGTGACCTGAGTATGCTACAATGAGAAATCGCCATGCGTCACTAAGGTCTTATGTATTTGTAAGAAGACATATACCCCTCCCAGCATTAAGGACACTGTCAGCATTTGCCAGTCTGGCAGATATCTGGGACATGAAATACATTTCATGATACACTATTCTTTACTCAGCCAGCTCTTAATGACTGGAGCTTCAGGCCAAACACAGAATCCTAAAATGAGGCCATCAACATCACCCAATTACTGCTGTTATTAAAAATGCCAAGTGTAATCATAATAATAATTAGACACTTATTATACAGTGCTGCCTAAGGAATATACTCTGTGTGCAAGATGTCATGCAAGTCCTATTAGTAGAGCTGGGCAATCTCACCACCTCCACATTACTGCATGAGATAAAATAGCATTTGAATGTGAACTGCCTGTGTAAATCCAGTTTTCTCAGTCTTTCACCTTCTGAGGGTTTACTTTTGGTTTTTTTAATGCTGCAGCTTAGTTATACCCTCTCTGAGTTTAGGTTCTGCCACTAATGCCCTCACAGATACTCTGAGCATCCAGAGAAGTATCTTCCTTTGATCTGTTATTTATTATCAAACAATTATCCAGACAGACAAGTTACACCCACAGTCAGCTGGTGCCTCACATGCCAGAAAAGCAGTGGTCCAGAAGAGAAGGAGCACGCTCAGTACCAGATGATTTTTATTGACCTTATATACTTCCCTCTCCTCATACTTCTGTTGACTTATCTGTAAAACAGGCCCCAAAATCAGTCTTCTTTGTGAAAATGCTTGAGTAAAAGTCACAGAAGTGTGCTAATTATAAATGTACTAGTCATAAGTGTGCTAATTATATTGAAGACTGCTGTGTCTACAGCTGATGTGTTCCCAAGTTGTTGTTTGAAAGCCAGGCTTCCAGTTCCTTCCAAATGTATAGGAGGCTGATACAGCTCCTTTGTCCCAATCTGCTGCATTGCATTCTGAGTGCAATCTCTCTGGTTTTGCAATGTTCTAGCAAAATCACAGCTTTTGAAAGAGGTTAGATGGTGTAACATGGCTCCTGTGATCATTCAATCCTGATATCTGTTTTATTGTTTCATGTATTGTTGAATTAAGAGAGATTATCTTCTAATTATTGCCTGTAGTCTGCAAGACAGATGGAAAAAAAGCAAATCGTGTTTTGTCAACATGCTGCCATTATGTGCTCAAATTTCAATCTCTTTTTTGGTCATTGTCCCAGAGTGACAGATGTATGGGAATCATTTGCAGATGAGATATGGATCTGTAAGACAGGGGTCGATACCAGGTTCGCACAGATCATGTCTGCATGACTGGTCACAGCATATTAGATCTTCAACAACTCTCACATTAGCTTTCTTCTCCCAGTAAGGGGCTAATGTTCAGCAAAGAGAACCTGTTGAGTCCTGTAAGATCACGTGGTCAATCCCGCACAGTGATAACCTCCAGCAGAAGCTCTATCACAATAGTTTATAGACTACATCTGAGATAACACCTCTGGAGTCAGAACTGCTGTGCTTTCCCATGTATTATCAGGCCAGGTTAAAGTTATTTCTTTTCCCAGATCATTCCTTGCTCTTTTCTCTGTTTCATTCTTGTATGTGCCGGGACTTTATTCTGCCTATGAAGTGTGGCCGATGATGAGGCCAAGGGAGGTCTTTTGGAATCCACACTCCCACAGAAGCCACACAGGTAGAAAAGGCCTTTGGAAAAAGCACTAACATCTGGTTAGAGAACAGGCTGATCTGGGGGAGAAAGAAAGGGAACAGGCAGCCATGGTGAGGCCCAGGTATCATCCTCACAGATAATGCTGGTACACCATGGGCCAACCCATGGATGAGCAGAGGGCTCATTGAGTCCGTAAAGCTTTTGCAATAAAGGCTCTGAGTCCTTATCATGAGATGCACATAAGTCTTCAAAGCAACGTTGGGCTGTCATGACAGATTACTTTTCCTGGGACTATAAAAAGCAAAACAGGTCCCTCCCTCCTCCCCTCCCTCACACACTCCTGGCTCCGTGTCCATGGGCCTCCTGCCCAGCGCTGGAGCCCTGCTGCCCTGCGATAGCCACTCCCCAATAGGTCACACTTTCCCTGTCCACACCTATTGTACACAAACCACTGGTGCAGCCACAGCTGGCTCCGATGGGAATCAACCTTGTCATTTCTTTTTGGAGTTTGTTTTCTCTCCCAGCCACCTGCTCTGCCTGATTTTTCTTGGATGTTATCAGCCTGGAAAGTGAATTTAGGCCTATCCTTTGATATTCTCCCCAGCTTTCCATCTGCACGGTCATGATCTCTTTGATTTTCTGGGTAAAGAAATGCTCCAAGTGAATTCGAGGTGGAGGTATCTTCCTTTGTCTAATTGTCTATTCTAAAATAGCTCCTACTCTGCTGTGGCTAAATGAAATGAAACACTGCTGAGGGGGACCGGGGACAAAGAGCAAGAGGGACAGTTTGTACGATGGCAGCGCCCGGGTGAATCCAACAGTGAAAAAAACATGGCAGGGAAAAAACAATCCAAGAGGAGAGTGAGAGGACACAACGATTCAGCTGGGAAGATGCTGAGTTTACAATTAAAGCATTTCAGCTGAGTCCAGACTTCCTCCTAAATACAATTTCAGCTGTCCCCAACCCTTTTTGCCCTGAATAAGGAGTGAAGGGCTGGCCATGGGGCGTTCCTGCTTTTTCTTCTTGGGCAGAAGCTGCTAGCTCAGGGCCTACCCTCAGCAGGTACATCCCCAGAGGGACAGGAGCTTGTCTGAATGTGCTAATCCCCAAAGTAATGATGCGTCCTGTGAGTTTCATGACATCAAACACTGGGAGGGGGTAATTAGCACCCCAGCGACTGTAGCAAGCTGTCAGCACTAACACTAGCTCTGAGCATACAGCTTTTATTGGGTCATGAGGAAATGGCGTGGGGCTGGTAGAGAAGTCTCAGCTCCGCAGGAACAAGAGAAAAGGGCCAAATTAAATACTGTAATGAAATATCAATGAAATGGCTGCCAGTTTGGGGAAGCCTGCGTTCATACCCAGGCCTGAGTGTAGCTGCAGTGGGAACAGTGGGGCTCATGAAAGGCATCACCTCTTAGGCCTCCTTTCCTATAAAACTACACCTATCCTTACCTGGAGAGATATTTTTACATATGCAGGCATACATTTATGCTTGCCCTTTAATTTTAAAATGGCCTGAAAGAAAACTCCCAGGGACATTGAAATTGTGAAATGAGCTAGGATTTGGCATCAAAACCTGTGGCAAGTACCATCTGCAGTAAAAGTCATGTTCATGTACCCTTTGAGAGGAATATTGTCAGAAGACTTCTTAACTCACAGGAGGAGACAGGTTACTGCAGTTCCTTACTCTTTCTTATTATGGGACTTTTCACGAAGGGTGAGCAGTCCTGACCAGTGGCTACAGCTAAGCTCGGGTTCAGCATGGAGGAGGGAACAAGACAGACAAACAAAGATCAAGAACAGAAGCCAAAGACTTCGCTGGTCCAAAAGGAAGGTCAGAAGCCAGACTGATGGTCAGGAATCCTACAAATGCTGGTTGCTGAGCAAGGGGCAGGCAAGGCTCAATCAAGACCAAGGCATGGCCCTTGGACTTGGGAGTCAGCAGAGCTTCAGCCAAGCATGACATTGAACCACAAGAGCTACCAGTGGGAGTTCCTACATATCAGGCATTAACCCAGCTCAGAGGCCAGCACCTCTCTGGGCAGGATGCCCAAGCCCCGAGTTCCAAGGGGGCCTGCAGGACTGACAGCTCATGCGGAGGCTGGAGGTGGTCAGGTAGCCCCCTGCTGATCTAGATACAAACTTCACACATAGGCCCGGTGCCATATAAAATAAAACATGGCATTAACCAGAGCCAAGGGAACTCAGCACTATGTCAGGTGCTTTTTTCACATTAACCCCTTGGCTATAACATTGAGAAACAGTTTTCTGGGCCAAGCACAGGGAATCAGATTGTGATGACCCAGTCAAGTGATAAAAGCAAGATAGATATGAAAACCCCAAACAGCTGAAGTACACACACCACTTACACCTTCTCCACAATGATCATTGTCATCTTCCTTGGCTACTTCTGCATGTTCCCAGACCCAGACAAAGACTAGGGAACAAAAAAATCATATTTCTAAAAGAAGAACGACCCATTGCAAAGTTGCTGAGAAGCAGAGGATCTATACAAATCAAAGCTCTTCAGAGTATGTGATTAAAGGAACTTACTTTATTTACCCAGGCAAACGTTAGGAGGCAGCTTGACCAAGATCTATAAGAATCTGAGTCTGGAGAAATGCTCTGATTCAGACACGAGTGATGCCTCCAGCTCTGACTAAGACTTTTGACAAACGTTTGGCAGCAGTTTGATGAGGAGATCACACAGGTTTACCAGCTGATGAATTCAGCCTGCTGGCAGCTGAAAGAGCAGCATGATTTGCAAGGGAGCAGAAGGGTGTTTTAGTGGAGTGAGCTGTGGTGCAAAATTAGTTGCTCAGAAGGCTACAGCAAAGGGAAATTGTGTGTACACGCACACAGAGTAGGAAAAGGTGGAACTGGAGTGAAGCAGGAGGAGAGAGGACCACTGGGGCACATCAGAGGAATCATGGCATATGAGGTTTGAAATCCTTTTAAAGAACTATAGGTGGTACCTTCCAGAGCTAAATCACGTTTTTCTAAATGAGAACCAAGTCAGCATTCTCACAACAAACACCATCTGTAATTTATTCTATATGAGCTCCATTTGAGGAGGGGAAATGAGTTGTTTAAATTGAAAGCTAGTCATTGAACAAAATGAAATATTATTATATTAAATGGCACAAGACTGTGGTGTCAAAAAAGGTATTTGATTTCAAACCATGCTGCTTATGGAACCCCGGGTTTGCTTGCTGCTTTTTTTTTTTTTTAAAGCTGACTTCGTAAGTGTCAATCACAACCCAGGACTGTTATCAGGGTTGTGTGAAAGCTTTACGTGAGTTGTACCACACAGGACATTGGATGCCCTCCCTGGCAGCGCACTGCTGGCTGAGGAATAGTGTGAGGACAGAATAGGTACCCCGGATGGTATGTACACTGGACTGGACTTTCTCATACAGCTCTGATGAGTGCAAAAAGAATTCAGTATTGACAGGCCCATCTACACATACCAGGCTCAAGTTGGCTTCATTTTTCCAGTAAGAAACCAGAAATCTAAACCACATTTCTAAGCATATTTGGCTTTCCAGCTGAAGTGGGTACTGCATGTCATCTGTTTCAGCAGTGCAGCCCAGCATGGGAGATCTCCAAACAGTGCTCCATTGAAACAAAGTTATCACTGGCTTTATGAGGTATTTCTACAACCTTGCACCTGCAATTAAAGCAGTTAAGTGAATTGAATAATAAATTCACAGATTTTAAGGCCAGAAGGGACCTTCTTGATTATCTTGTCTGATTTCTCAGTCTGGCATAATACGAACTGGAGAATTGCACCCTGAGGAACCTCTTTTTGGCCCAGAGTTTTTTCTTGGACTAGAAAGAGCATGCCTTTCAGAAAT
>NW_008625262.1:24886-35899 GCF_000691845.1 Merops nubicus | reverse complement strand
TCTTTCCTGGCTTTAGGCCTTCACTTCTCTAGATAAGGGTATCACTGAAGATTTTGTAGTGTGCTTCTCAGCTGAACTTGTTTGTCTTCAGCTTTGAATAACTACATAAGGGTTTGGTCAGACAAGCCATAAATTTTTCCCTCATATTTTTGTTTCTGTAAAGATCTTTGTGATCAAATTACTCTTCATCCTCATTTCTGTTCAGGCAAATAAACTTTGTTTATTTGGATGCTTACAATTTTGGTCATCTTGAATACAGTTCAGTTACTCTAGATCCAAAAGAAATGTCCTCACTGGCCTATTTAGTAGTCACAGTTCTTGGTTACTCTTGCCACTGAACTATCCATGATTATGCTACACAAAAATGACATGGACCTGTTATATCCAAGGAAAAAAAAAAGTCCATCTAAGGCATTTAATTTAATTCACTTTTACATGCCCCCTACACATAGACACCTGTGGTTTTTCCAGTCCATCAGAGTAATTTGTACAACATTGCAAGCAAAGTTATCCCCCTTGGTAAACTCCTTGCTGAACAAGGGCGTATTTATTGTTGCTGTATGATTGCTTAATCCCTTTATATTGTTTGTGATCTTGTACTGGATGAATGTAGCTGAAACAAAGTGTTTAATTATATCCAAGGGCTTTTGATGCTCTTAAGAGTGAGAAAGACTTGTGGAGTTAAGAACTAGGCCAACATTATAAAGAAAAGGTAGGTGCTTTTAAGGCTTCTCTGTCTTGAGCATATGGATTAGATTTCCCCACAGGCATTGCTGCTAGGAAGAAATTAGTCTGTTATACATAGAGATGAGATTCAGAGCAAGTTATCTGCAACAGAACAGCAGCAATTGCGACTGAGGTAAACTAATCGATATGAAATGCCAGCCCTTTCCAAATCAATACAAATATCTTACTTCATCTTACACCCCAAACTGATTTATAATAGTGATCTATTTTCCAGAGCCAAATCTGTAATGCAAAAAATGCCTTGATGCTGGAAGCAAGAGGGCTACAAACATAGTGGATTTGAAGTCTGTGCACAGAGTACTTTCTCCTCTGCTGAGTTATTTCTAAGCGGTATTTCTCTCCCCATTTACACTCACAATGCAGTGCAGCCATGTTTCCCTGGCAGCATACACACTCCTTTATTTTCATAAACCACATAGGCAGGGAAAATCATATCTTCATCTTGTATATGACTGCCTTCAACACTTTTAAGAATAATGTGCAAATTATGTAGCAAAAACAACCAACAATAAAACAACAACAACAACAACAACAACAAAAAACTACTATAACTTGGTTACAATCATGGAAAGCACTGTCAGATTTTTAGAGACTTACTTCCATCATCCAGAGCTTCCTGACTAAACTTGAAGTATGATAAAAGAAATGACATTTCCTATTCTATTATCCGTTATTCATCAAAGACCAGCATGTACTGAAAAGAGAAATACAAACATCTGTTTTCAGGTTAGAACTTTTTGGAGATCTAATTCCTCTGAAGAACTTAAACCCAGAAGTCAAACATCATAAATAATTAGACAAAGGGTGCTGAAAATTATAGGAGAGTCAGGAATATCTTCAGTGCCTTTATATTTGATTTTCCTTTAATGGGAAAACTGTGGCTTTCAGGTAAGCACATCATATAACATAAACAGCTGCTCTGACCCATTTATAGTTCCCAAGCAAGCTAATATTTAAACTGTCCAGTCAGTTGTGTCTGCTTCTGTACCTCCTGTTAATGACAAATAAAAGGCAGCTGCAAAGAGGGATGTGTCATTAAATACAGTTTCTCAAGTGGAGGCACCCCTCTACAAAGGGAGAGTAGGGCAACTCTTAATTTATTTAGAAACTTTTAGTTTCAGCTTTTAGTGTATCACTATCACACTTTTATGGTAGAACAAATTAATTCTGCCTGAGATGTCTGCAGTAACCCACAGCTATTAAAAGAGTAGCAATCTCCAGGATCTGCATCATATTTCTACATGCCCCAGCAGCTGAAATATGGAGGATAAGTGTATCAGGATGAATTAACTCAGCAAGGAAACAGCTTCAGCCACAGTATTTTAATGGTCTAATATAAGGATGAGATGTTATTGGCTATATTTTGATTCACTTAAATCTGTAAACACATGTGGTTTCTTGGAAGAGAGCAGAGCTCAGCCTTGTCTTGTAAATATTTTGAGTATACATTACACTGTATGATAGCAATTCATGTGTGACTTGCCACTTGTCCTTTTGAATAGCTAATTTTGCAGATGATGAGAGCAGTCCCTTGTCATTAGAGTTATAAAGAAAAGGACTTGTGGTATTCTACATTAATAGCCTCAGATCCCACATCCCACAGCTGTCAGGTTGTGAGGGTGTGGATATATTTAAGTGACCTATGTTTTCACAAGGGGGTATCTCTTCCTCCTCATGTGCCATACAAATCATTAAGGACTATATATTGCCACTTAATCTGACACTGAAACAAGTCCAACAGCTCAACTGCAATTATTAACTTCTGTTTTATTCATTTCCTTCAGCAGAGGGAGCTTGAGTCTACAGCAAAGAGCTGCTGCCTTCACTTTGACATGTCAAAAATCGGCACTTGGGAACAGCTCTGAAAAGCTGCCCTGCCTTCTGGATCAGAAGAGGGTTGGGCAACCCGATACATGCTGGATGCATCCAACCCACAGCCTTTTTCCAGAGGGGCTCCACGTTGGGTTCAAGTCAAGGTACAGTCTGAGATGGGGGTGAAACCATATGAAAACTGGCTTTGTGCTGATCCTAGGCTTGGTTGAGTCAGCACAAGGTGAAACCAGAATGACTTTAGGTAGCTAAAGAACTAGTCTGAATCGTACCAGGGATAGGATTAAGTATCTTTGGTGCTGCTCAGTGTCACCCCTTGGGGACTGGGGCCAATGATGTAGGTTTTGCACGGAGCAGGAGGAGGGGCACGAACCATCCTGAGAAAGGTGGCACAGGTAATCAACCAAAAAGGTTTTGTGCAAAGCTTTCCTTGCTATGGGTTGAAACAGCAGTGCCTAAGGATTGTTTATGAAGCATCTGCAAACTGTTCACATGGTCCAGGGGAAGTAAGCAGAGGGCTGCCACAGTGAGGGCTATGGATATGTTTGCCCTGCTGTGAGCCCACTGGCTGGCACCAATCACCCCTCCAGCTACTTTGGCCTGTAGTGTTTACCAAAGGGACTTCTGCTTCAACCAAAGCAAAGAAAACACCAAGTTGCCCAGGCAGCTCTCTTCAAAGTAATGTTCCTTCAAGATCTCAGTGCCCCTTGGAGGATGGTTTAAAGTCATCTCTTGCAGTGGTCAGTAGCTGAGCAAGGTACTTTCATGTTGCCATTTCAATGTGAATACGCTGGCCTTAACATCTTAACGTTTGTAAACACAACAGGGTGCAATTAGTACTTGCAGCTCATCCCTGAGATAGCTAAGGAAGGGAGCACACACTTCAGAATAGGAAGTTAAGCACACAGGTATTAAAATTACTCAAATAAAAGTATATGTTGAAAGACTTAGAAACAAACCTTGTAAGACTGAATTCTTAGACCTTTATCTTATGCACTAGAGAAGTAGCTACCTGATTTTATTCCTCTGACAGGCCATGATCCTAACAGGGAAAATACTTCTATAAAACAGCCATTAACTAATTAGTAAGTTTCTGAGTTGAGTTGCCTACTTATAATCCATCTTCTCCCATATGTCCAAGTAAGTTAAAGATGTATAATTCTAACCTCATATCCATTTGATGGGGAGATCATTTTTTTTGATGGAAGAGACCTTGAAGAAGTGTCTGCTACCCACTTATTTCCAAGGTAAATGAGACAAACTGCAAATCAAGGACACCATTAAACTTGTTTTTATAAAGCAAGGGTCTAGTTCAGGGCTGTCTGATTGAATATGCTTTGGATCAGACCCAAATTGCAATTGGTTTGCATATTTCCCAGAGAAATGCCAGTACATAAAATGCCCATGAATGCAAATAGGCTGTGTTTTTCTATTTGTATAATTTAACAGAGGGTGGCTTAAAAATGAATGCACACAATAGGATTATACAATATTCTCAGGGGTTCAAACAAGTTGCTGTCTGCCTAAGGGAAGACTGGTCTAGTGATTAAAGCTTAACCTCCAAAGAGGAGGAAATCATAGTTGTATTCCCCGAATGGCCACATATTTGTGAAGTCACCAAACTTTTCACGACTTTGGCCTCCAAAGAGGGACAGAGCCTATTTAAGCAGCTTCACTGGCCAACCCACGTTTGTATGTTGATAGCAGAGTAGCAAGAGAGAGATGGTGTTGAAAGGCAAATTACCTTCTCATGTACGCATCCATATTTGTGCCATGAACAGAGCAGTACCCAGTGCACATATGTCTTTGCTTATGATATATATTTTTTACCCTATTTATGCCTTGCCTTCCCTTCCCCCACCCTTCACTCTTTTCTTAAGCATTCATAGTTTTCATTCTCAAGAACATCTGAAAACAACGGGATGGCATCACCCCACAGCTCCCCCTTCTCCGCCTCTCTTGAGAAGCTGTGTCGTATTGTCGCGTTGTCGGTGTTTTATGTATTTACACCGGCAGAGGAGGCCTGGGCTGTGGGCTTCTCGTTTATACGAGTCTCACCGCCACAGGGGGTATTTAACTTTCTGCCCTGGTTGCTGTAATTCTCTCTCCAGTGGATATACAGTTCAGATCAGGTTCCTATTGCTGTGATGACAGGCATTCAGCAGGCACTGTAATTGCAGAGTTAAAACAGCTCATTTTCTTACTGGCAAGCTGTAGTTAAAGAGGTGCTAGGAGGCAGCCTGGCTGTCTGCAGAGGAACTGATCAAAGCACTGAAAGGCATCTGGCTTGTCTCTGTTTTCTTTCACCACCCCCCTTGTTGATGGAGGGGAAAAAAGAGAGAAGAGAAAAAGTGAGCGGAAAAAAAAAGAGGAAAAAAAGAAGGAAAAAACTATTAAAAAAGAATTTATGAAAATGAATACTTGTCCCTTTCCTAAGGGTAAAAGGCAGCGTCTTATTAAAGATACTAAACGTAGTTGGGTTAGGTCTGTTTTTTATACTCTCTGTATTTTTTAATGAGAAAATTAGAGCTTGTGAACGTTCATTTGTGTCTACTTCCATTAGCTCTTCCCAGTAAGACAGCTGAACTGTTGGGTAGCGTTTTTCATGCTGCAGAAAGAGAACTTTCCCCATCTCTGTATCAATGTCATCCTCCCTTATCAGACTCAACTTTTTCTCCTTCTGACCTCAACCCTTCCCTGAAGGACATATAACTCTTGCCAGAATACAACGGACATCAGGATTCTGTACCTTGGATTAACTGCAAAAGTACAAATGGAACACATTTTTGCTTTATTCTTGTTTATTCTAATTCACTTAAATTCTTCCTGACATAAATTCCAGCAAATAAGAGAGGAAAAGGTAAATTGAATTGACAAGCCACTTGAGATGTTCATATGAAGAATCAAAAAGGGAAAAAACTCCAGCAGCAGGGGAAGATACCTATCTTCTTTTCTATCGAATAAATTGAGATCAGTGATCCAAGAGCCACTGAGAAGTCAATCAAAATGATTCTCCCATTGAGATAAAGGAGACACCGGGCAAGGAACAACTCAGTTTCCAAATAAGAAAAGGCAAATTTGGTCCTGGGGAAAAGCACCATTCAGGTGAAAATAACTGAAATGTGGGAATTGTTTTCTGTGAGCCAAAGGGATAAAAGTTTATCAGGACAATAAGAGCTGGCGGCTGAAGGGGCATACTCTCCTCCAGCAGCTTTCTGAAGTTCCTGCCTTACAAGGGCTTTAAAAGGAACATGATCCATTACATACTATTTGACCACATTTTTCAGCTAGGTTTCCAGGATGGCACAGTGCAAAACCAGCAGGATTTCTGCTGTCTCTGCTGAGCCTTCAGTTGTCAGAAACTCATCAAGGAGAGAGTTCATTCTCGCTTTCGCTCCTCTTGCACTTCATTTTTTTAATCCGCTATCTCTTGTTGGTGACACTACTGTCTTGCCACAGACAAAAGAGTAGTTCAGAGTCTTTGAGAGAAGAAAACAAACTTGTTAACTCAACAAGGAGCCTAGACCGGCAATGTTGCAAATTAAGTTGAAAGAGGCCCAGTTACTGCACCATTATTTGATTTCCCCTTCTCTAATCCCTTGCTTGTAATTAGCATAATTTATTAACATATTAGAGCCATGAATGTGAGCCCTCTTTATAGTTGCTGAGTGCTCCCTGAGGCTGCCTAGTGAAAGCTTTTCCCCACTGTTTAATAATATGTTACATAAGGAAAACCAGCTTCTGATATAATTTAAATTATGACTTTCCTTTCTGCCTCTGAACACTCATTTCCTTTAAATGAGGTTAATTTCCTTAAATAATGAAAATCCTCCAATTTCAGTTTTCCATTCATTAGACCCCCTTAGTTCAACATGAAGAACTCACACACCAAAAGGGAAGAGAAAAAAGGGAAGAAAAGAAAAAAGAAAATAAATAAAGTGCCACTGAACTTCAAGCATAACCATCCTGAGAAGAGGTTTCTTGTGATCCTGTCTCCTCCTCTCCTTTCTGGACTGAAAAGGGCACAACACAGACTGTCAGGAGCTAAAGATGGACAAGTCACTTTACACTAAACCAGTTTCTCCCATCTGGCATGTAAGGTCCTCCTAATGCTAAGGGCATTTTCAGAGCTGCAAACATGCAGTGCTCCTCTGGGGCATCACACTGTGGTTTAATGGGACAAGAGCCAGACACAGATTTCTTCGTTTTCACACAGATATTTTCCTTTCATTCTATTAATCTGCTGTTGATATTTAGGAGATAATAGATAAACAAAGCCCCGCTCTGATCATCAGTCTGATGTGAGTCCCTCTCTAGGCACAGGACATGGTCGTGGCCACAGGATTGCATCAACTTGGCTGCTTCACCTAACCTTTATCTGCAATTCTTGCTCTCCTGAACTAAATTTACTGCTCACATGGCTCATGAATCAGCCCCTTCAGCTCTTTGCCATGGCTTTTTTTTTTCCTTTCTGTTCTTCTTCCAGCTCTTCTATAGCTCCCCAGTGCTGTGATAACCCACTGTCTGTTGGAATGTGGAATTTCCTTCTAGCTCCTCTATGTTCTGTGCAGAAATATAAATGTATTTTCTTTTTGAATGCTTGCTCAGGAGGTAGCTAGCCCTAAGTCCATGGCCAAGTACCAGCTAAGTAGAGGACATGCTCAAGAGAGGCAAAAACCAGTGCAATACAGTGCAATACAGTGCAATACTTTTTGAAGTACTAGCCAAAGGTTGGTTTTCTGGTCCTCCTCTGACCACTTGTGTGATGTTTGGCTCACCCAGTATGTAAGTCCTTGACTTAAGCAGAGTTCAATGTGATTTAACTGCTAATACCTTTGAGGATTTAGGCTTCTGTTATATTTCAATAAACTGGGAACAAAGTAATTTCTGCACCTTAAAAAACAGCTGTGAGCTATTAAAGCTTGTAGCTGTGTACTGTAGGTAGATAATACCTCCTCCTGTCACTGTAGCAAGCATAGCCCAGCCACAGATGGCGTTTTGAGCTGTGGAGTGATGCATAACAACAGCATCATTCACCTTGATGGTAATCAAATACAATGTCACCATGTTAACCAAAAGGACATCCTGCTTTTTTCAAAAGTACCTAATATGACAGTGTCCTCCCACTGAAAGGCATTAAAAACTCAGCATTTTGGAAACAATAAGAATAGAAAGAAACTCTGAAGAGAATGGTGTTCTCATTGCTCTGCAGGCAGCTCTGTGCTGGACACCTGTCAGACACCAGTGATGCACTAGGCTGCATCTGAGGTTTCACTAAACACTAAATGATGATGCAGGCTGGACAACATTCTGCTGCATGTGAGGCAAAATTTTAGGACAGAGCTTATATTTTCAGCCCCATTTAACCTTTCTTTAGGAAAAAAAAAAAAAACCAACAAGCTTAATAGCATGGAATGTCAGGAAAATTATGTTAATTTGCAGAGTAAGTTTTTTCAGGACCTCAAAGAAGTAAGTGCATGCTATTGTTGTTATTACTTGTTTTCTACCACTGGGGAAACCCAACGACAATTAAAGTAACTTGCTGGAGATCAGAATGCCAGAGATACAAGAAAAAAACATGTTTTTTGGCTGATGATGGAGGTGTATTGACTTGTGGATTTTAGGGGATGTTTTTCATCAGAAAACACTCATTTCCTGAACCCAAAATTTCTGTGGAAAGGGACAGGAATAATTCTTCCTATGAGGAAAAAGCTTTACCACAAATGGGAGAAACTAAGGCTCAGACAGAAAGATTTGAATTTGTCTCCCCTTCCCACCCAAAGTGAATGCCACCAGGCACCAGGCCCCTCGAGGGAACAGGACTTACATAGCTCCATGCGAGCACAGAATAGGAAAACAAGTTCCCACCCTACTCACTGATTTTTGACTCCCAGCACTTGACTAAACCAGACCCTATATTCCCATCTTCTCTCTTCTGAACCTGATTTACTGTGGTATTTATCTGATTTAGGGTTGCTCTTCTTTTATGCTCTCCTCAGGAGCACTGATGTCTGGGATGTTGCAACATATATAAAGCTTTGGGGTGTATTTATGTGTATTGAAATGTACTTCTCATGATACAGCTGCACACACCCTTTCCACTACTCAGCCTCCTCTCCTCCCACTTAAAAAAAAACCTTTTGAAAGCAGAAGGGAAGAATAATTAAAAAAAATTGTAATCTGCCTCAGGTAACATGATTGAAACATCACCATTTTGTCTGGAGGGTCACAGGATGGCTTTATGAGAAAGCTTTAAAGCTGCTAACTCTAAAGAACCTTTGATATTTCACCTTTTGTTGTTGCTAACATATTCTGCTTCCTCACTCTTGGAAACAAGGCCCATACTGAGGGCCCTGTCACTTCAACAAATTTGGTGCCAAACATGTTATGCCATGGGGCAATTTGACAATCAGAGAAGATTAATTGAGCATATAGATTTAGATCTTCCAAGTCGTTTAGGTAATTTAGATAGTTAACATGAAGTAGACATCATGGCCCCTTAGTCAGCCTTGGGAACACTGTGCTTGATCTTATATATTTTTCAGCTAGATGCGGTGTGGTCCCTGGGTGGTGATCTGGGTTTTGGCAAAAAAAGATTATGCTAACAGTGGGTCACGTTTCATCGGAACAGCTAGAAACTAAAGGGAAAGCCTAAGTGATGTACTGCAAAGTAACTCTAAAATACAAAATGGCCACTCAGCACTGGGAACTGAGATTTCTATAGCTTTGGTGTAGGTTCTCTTCACTTTTTTTTTAGAGAACCAGGAGAACATGGCAGCTATTCCCCACTTAACAGTTCCTAGCACATCGTTGCCTTGCAAGTCCTGTCTCTCACAGCGATCATGAGCTACAATTTTCTTTGATTTCTTACAAATGTGTTCAATTCCCAGAACTGCTTAAATCTTGTAGACAGGAGTAGTTCTCCCTAGGTTTGTTTCTAGTAGGCTTTGAAACTATTTCATACTTAGTTGATTGTGGTCAAACATAAAGGTATTTCTGATCAAGCATTGGTAAACAGAAAATTTAAAAACTAATCTCAAAATTAAGATTCAGGGGGGCATAAGCTCTACCCAAGTAGCGCTGTAAGAAGGTTCTTAGG
The DNA here is from genome assembly GCF_000691845.1 of Merops nubicus. Classification (NCBI taxonomy): domain Eukaryota; kingdom Metazoa; phylum Chordata; class Aves; order Coraciiformes; family Meropidae; genus Merops; species Merops nubicus. Next base: position 26,223 of record NW_008625262.1, on the reverse strand, counting down.
GTGTGTTTCCCAGATAAGTTTCATTCAACAGCAGCTCATAGAAACATTTTCAAGAAACATATAAGATAGATTGTGAGTGTAATTGAAAAGAATGTGAGGATTTTACTTGAAAAGACATTAATGGGTAATTTCTAAAATCGTACTGACATTTCTACTTGTACAAGAGTCTATTTGAGGAAAATGTCTGGGTATTTTGAAAGATGCAAGAGCTTTGGAAAAGATCTAGAATTTTGCACTCTAGCCAAACCCAAATGAAGACAAATGAAAATGGAGTGGTGCTAGCCAAATGAAGCCAAGTCAAACCATAGACACTATTGGGACCTGTCCATCACAGGCTTCTGGCAAAGATTCTTAGCAACTAATAATGTTTCCACCATTACTTTTGCAAAGTGAATGGTCTGGTCCTCAGAAAGAGCTGTTTCTTGTGGAAATCAGTGGAAATAAACCCAACCTTTGGGTCCTGGTGGAAAGTTGCCTCTGCTGAGTTTGGCCAGATCCTCCTTGACTTTGCCTAGAAATTGTCTTCAGCAGTCACCAAATAAGATAAATGAGAAATTGAGGCTTGCAATGTAACTACTGCTGTCTTTTGTGATACCAATGAGATGGCATTGTTCTGCCATATTAGAAGAATAAACAATAATTATTATACATTATATACATTATTATACATGTCTGCCATCCTGGGAAAAAAGGTTGCCCTGCTCCCTTTTGATATAAAGTAATGAATTATTTTTCTCTTTTTTTCCCTGGACACACCCAAACTCCTGGAGGCTATCTTCTATAAAAGAGAGAGGTACAGGCAGCTTATGGAATACATGAATTATTTTATACATTGCATTGTCAGATGCACTTAGCAGAAATGGATGCAAAACATCTCATGGAACCAGCAACTAATTTATAGGTGGAATACTGATTTTTTTAACATCTGGAAGTGATTTTTTCTTGGTTTTAAATTCTAATTTTATGTCTTCTGGACAAGTTTATACTCAAATCATAGAATGCAGAATTCAGACCTCCTTATAACCCTGGAAGATGACGACAACTGGTTCTAAGGCATCAGTGAGGCCCTTTGGACAGTCTAGAAGCTGCCATGAATATCGCTGCTGTCGACAGTATCCAAGAAGAGTGTCCACAGACAGAGGAGGATAGATGGATGGTTTAACTTTTCATGCAGACCATCTCAAATATTTCTAGCTTCTGCATCAGTGTCTGTGCCAAGGATTCACTGGTTCTGACAAAACTGTAAGCTACAGTGCTGTTCTCAGAGGTCACAACTGTGAATTTTCCAGAACCACCATTATATTTATGCTTCGATACACAAGAGACCATTCAGCAGG
>NW_008625262.1:12468-24855 GCF_000691845.1 Merops nubicus | reverse complement strand
AGAGGGACCTATAATCTGGAGCTTACTCACAGGATGTGTAAATAATCATCGTTGTTAATTTCAGAATAAGTATGTGGGTTGACCCTGGCTGGATGCCAGCTGCCCACCAAAGCCCCTCTATCACTCTCCTCCTCAGCTGAACAGGGGAAAGAAAACATAATGAAAAGCTTGTGGGTTGAGATGAGGATGAGGACATCACTCAGCAATTCCCATCATGGGTAAAACAGATTCAAGTTGGGGAAAATTAATTTCATTTGTTACTAATCAAATCAGAGTAGGGTAATGAGATATAAAACCTAAATCTTAAAACAGTTTCCCCTCACCTCTCTCTTCTTCTTAGGTTTAACTTTGCTACCAACTTCTCTACCTCCTACCCCACAGTGGTAAAGGGAGTTGGGGAATGGGGGTTGCAGTCCACTCATCAGAAATTGTCTCTGCTGTTTCCTTTGTCCTCAGGGAGAGGACTCCTCACACACTTCTCCTGCTCCAGTGTGGGGTCACTCCCATGGGAAACAGTCCTCCATGAACTTCTCCAACGTGAGTCCTTTCCACAGGCCTTAGTTCTTCACAAACTACCACATGGTCACAAGTCCTACCAGCAAACCTGCTCCAGTGTGGGGTCCTGTCTCCATGGGTCCACAGGTCCTGCCAGGAGCCTGCTGCAGCATGGGCTTCCCACAGCCTCAGAGCCTCCTTTGGCCATCCGCCTGTCCTGGTGTGGAGTCCTTCATGGGCTGCAGGTGGATATCTGCTCCACCATTAACTTCTGTGGGCTGCAGGGGGTACAATCTGCATCACCATGGTCTTCACCACAGGCTCCAGTGCATGGAGCACCTCCTCCCTCTCCTTCTTCACCAACCTTGTTATCTGCAGAGTTGTTTCTCTCACATATTCTCACTCCTCTCTCTGACTGCCATTGCACAGGTTTTTTTCCTCCTTCTTAAATATGTTATCACAGAGGTGCTACCACTGTTGCTGATGGGCTCAGCCTTGTCTGGTGACAAGTTCACCTTGGAGCCAGCTGCCACTGGCTTTATTGGACATGGGGGAAGCCTCCAGCAGCTTCTCACAGAAGCCACCACTTTTTTTTTTTTGCTACACCAACTCAATACAGAGAAAAGCTGCACTAATAAGAACTGCGCTTCTTCCTGATTAACACATTGCTATGGACTTCCTGTATGGAGGTCCTCTCAGTATTTTGTTCACTGCTTTGCCTGGTATACTCTATATAGTCAGTGTCTGCTATCTTTGAGCTCTGCCCTGGCTATATATAAAGAAAGGAGAGGAAAGACATCAAATGCTATGGAAAACAAAAGGAGTCTGAAGTACAGCTGTAGCTACCTCCAGCTGTAACAACAGTGTTGTTGGTTTCCAAATTTTAATCTCCCAAAAGAATCTGTATCAAATTCTTCAGCCCAGAGGTCAAAAGGGATTTCAGTAATGGAATGGCATAACTCAGCTTGTAAAGTCTTTTGAGCAATGGCCTTCTGCTCTCTACCTGGACATGTCTGTGGCACATGGTGCATGAAATGTACTTCTAAGCCACTTAGGAATAAAAATAAATAATGAGAATAAAATCATTTTATGGTTTTCTGTCTCCTGTTGCATCACTATCAGCAAAGGTAACACTCTACACAGGAGGCAATTCGGAGTGATGATGTAGCAGGCAGCATGCTTAACTTACCCACTGCACAAATAGGCAAGTAGATTACCTATGTTCTTGAGCGCTGCCTATAATCATAGTACAAAAACTGTCTCAGGAAAGTTCTCTGAGCTTTGCCATTAGATACAGAAGTGTGTATGAAGTAGAAATACAGTCTTGGCAACCTTAGAACTTTAGAGTTAACAACCTGAACTTACTTGAACCTAACTTGAGTAGTTACTAGTAACAAGCTGAAATACAGTTGTTTAACTTGTTTGAGAAAATATGATAGGAGTCCCCAGGAACAAAAAGCATGTGGAAAATAAATAATTACTCCAATCTCTTAGAACTGCTTCTTTGTCATTCTCTGAGTTCTAAGAGAGCATCCAGAAGGATCAGCCCATCAGCGCAAGCCATTCCTCTGCAAAACAGAGCTGCTCACAATCCCAACCCATGGCATAAGCTGTTGGTCCAGATAGACAAATGTATGGGAGAGGACAGATGAGCAACACCACTTCAGTGGTTAGATACAAAGAAAGGTAAGTTTTCCATGGCCCACATAAATGCTTCTCTCACCAGTGCTAGGAAACCTGGGATATGTTTCCTGTGCAACACTAGAGAAAGGCAGGTAACGTAGCAAGGTAAGTGCCAGTATGAAAGGCAAGGGTTGAGGCCTAGGTACTGTAACATCTGTCAGGAAATACAGGCTTATCCTGAGCTGCACGGTGAGCACACAACATCTAGAGACAAGCCTCTGTTTCCCATCAGAGCAGGGAACAGAGCTTGGCCCTCTATACACTGCTGGACCCTAACCACTGACCTACCGTGATGATGCATGGATGTTGTGGGTCATAGACATTAATTGTTATGTAACTGGACGAATTGGCGCTTCTGTAGTCATGAAACATCTTACTCTCCTTTTCTGCCTCCTTAACTTTTAGAAGTCAGCACATTTCCTTGTTGCTCCAGCACTCACAGGACAGAGCCTGAATGTCCTTGTTTAAGTGGAGCAAACGTTTTTCCAAAGGGTCAAAGTTCAGGAGAAGCTTGTAAGCAGATTACTGAGCTGGTAAAAAGGCCAAAAGCAGCCTAAGTCTTTACATTCCTAAAGTGCTGTGTTAAACTCTAGCCCAAGGATGTACTTAACCCCAAAGAGAATGGAGGTCAAGTGAACTTGCAGCAGTTCAAATGCAATCAGTTTGGAAAAGTAGCTGTTTATAAAGAAGTATATTACAGAGACAAGCTAATGTTAGCATTCCCTCTCTGCAAATAAGCCTGACCTATTGCTAGTCTTGTCAAAGAGCTGCCATGTTTATTTTATAGCATCAAACATTAAGGCTTTATTTCAGTTTAGGGTAAGTCTCAGGGAACATTTTGGCTCAGAGGCATTGAAAGTCTCCCTCTAAGGAGATGCAGGGGGAGTATTTATGCCAACTCCTTTAGGAACTTGACTCACACTGGCTCCCTATACTGTCAGGAGAGTGAAGGATGGGTGAAGGACCTGAAATGGGCCTTGAACCAATACCTGGGTGTCCCCTCTTTCCACAGAATCTGCAGAGCTCAAAGTTGACCCTTGCAGAGCCATGCTTTGCACTTTCTCTGTGTTTTCTTTTAGGTATTCAGAGCTGTGTGTAAGGTGCTAATTGACCCTTGTAAAATCCCCATAACATTTATAATGCTCAGCTGGCACGTGTGTGCAGGAGTCACAGCAGGACTGTGGAACAGATGGGGTGTCTGGCTGCGGCAGAGCGGGAGGACTCTGGGTGCAGGGCAGTGCAGCACGTCTGCAGCCAAACTCGTGTCTTGGACAAAAATATGGTGTGCAAATGGGACAGGCTTCATCCAGCCTCACCGGCCCACCTGCTTTTCCTGAAGATCTTTCACAAGGCACAAGAACACACAATGACTATTTCATGTATGGCAAATAGCCACAGTTGAGTTTGCTGAGCTTTTCTTTTGATGGAAAGGAGCAAACATATTATTTGGCATGAATAACTTTGTTTTAAATGAGAAGAACATAAAAATAACAAATGTTAAAGTCTCTTTTAAAAGACTGTAGCCACTAAGAGCATCTCACCCATGAAGATCTCATCCTGTACATGTTGTCACTTTTTATTGCTATTTCTATAACCATCATAATGAATATTACCAGGTGGCACTAGCAATACTAGCAAGGAATCACAGTCATGAAGTGAGATCCTTTTTTGTGGGTGTTAGCAGGATGGCATGAGGTCTGCATGGGAAGTCAAATATCTTATTTCTTCAGAGGCAGCTCAGCAAATATCTTATATTACTAGTGCAAGATGTCAGTCAAGGTGTGAAAAGCGAGGAATGAATGGGCACTCCTCCTGGTATTGAGGCTTTCCCAGCATATGCCTGCATCCACAGTGTTCGCGTGCTTCAGGTGCAAAAATTACTCAGGTGGACGTGGGACTTGTATGGGTATTTTATAAGAGAAACGAGTTTTTTTCTAGACTCCTCAAGAGCGTTTGTCTGTTTGGTTTTGTTCTATGATAATATTAATCTCATGTAAAATATCAAAAGTTCTGAAGCTTAGAAGTTGTTCCTATTAAGCCCAAAAATGAACTGTAGAATGCATAAAGATTTCGTATTTTGGAATTTTATAGTAGCCTCAGAAATGTATGTTTTGTCAGGGAGATTGACTATTCTTGAGCCAGGAATTAATTAAAATATGTAATATGGATAATTATTCTTACAAAGAAGGAAGTTTAAGAACGTCCTTTTTTTTCGGTAAGAGTTTAAGAATAAATTAAACAAGCTTTTCTCATGGCTGATCCAGATGCACTTAGTGTTGTTTATGAGAAACAGGAGTCTTAAGACACATTTCAAATACAGTGAAAATTCTCTGTCCAGGAGAGGAAAATGCTTTCATTTTTCCCAGGATGCCATACGTCTTGCTCAAGAGCCCAGAGTGTTGAACAATCCATTAAGAAATACTGTCTTCAATACAGCTCTCTCAGCTCTTTCACAAGTAATTGCCTAATTGAAATAGTATCATTTATTAGCTTCTTTGCTTGAGGCTTCTTCAGATTCAGCTTCTGCTCTTGGGCATCCTCCTTTGAATCGTAGCATATACCTCAGTTAATTATAACGTGGTATCACTTGATAAAGCCAACTGAGATCATAATGGGAAGACATAGAAACATCTGCCAAGATCTGAAAATTGGATTTTTCTTTTTACTTATGCCAAAAACAGGTTACCTGTAATTAGTTCTAATTTATAAATAAGTGCAGGCTGTACTTCTAAAAGTTACAATATCAAGCCTTGCCCCCTTTTTAGAAACAAGGTAGGAGTCATACATCTCAATCAACTGTATACCTTTTCTGTGTCAGGATTAATAGCTTTGCATGAGAACTTAAGTAGGAGAAAGGGAGTTATACAAGCACCACCTAAATAATCATGGGGCACCAGTTCCAAGTGACAAAAAACAGTGGCACAAGTCCCAGAAATCACAGGCGTTCCAGAATCCTCAATATGGATTATTTTTGTTTGCTGTCCGAATTCCAAATATTTTTTATTCATGCAATTCAGTCCTTCTTCGAATCCCTTTGAAATTTTTTTGTTGATATTTTTTAATGGTAGCTGGAATTTTACGAATCCACAGGCATCCCAAGAGCTAGAAAACTGTGTTCAGATCTCTCTGAGCTTACATCACATACATAGTGGAATTTCTTTTTTTTTAATTTTTTTTTGGGGGGGGGCAGGGGGAGGGGTTGTTGCTGTAGTTTTGGGTTTGTTTTAATTTTAAGCCTTGCTTGTTCTTAAAGGATCTAAACAGTTCTGTCTATTTTGACAAAAGCTGTGATCCCTGGTCCTGGCCTTCCTGTGGGCACACAGCAGGGTGGGTAGATGAGCAGTCCCCTGGGCAGGTATCGCCATGTAGGAGCGTCCGGCTGGAACTTCAAAGGGGCTGTGCAGAAAGATTGAGATGCATCAGAGGAAAAGTGCCTGTGGAGTTTACAAGTGAAATAACTTTGTAGTTCAGATTTGAGACACTGACCGAGTCAAACATAATGAGAGCTGCGCTCACCAACCCCCATCATAGCCCTCCTAGTTATATTCAGTACTTCCCAGCAGTCTTCTCCAATATAGATTTAGGAAGGAAAGAAAAAATCACCACATGGCTATTGATGTTTGATATTTACCTGCTGCCCACAGATCCAAGTAGATACTTTGGAGTAGTTGTGTTTGGAGTAGTGTAGGAACCACTTCTCATTTTGCATTCACCCTTCCAATTCTCAAAATATTTTTTTTCATTTTCCTATGCCATCTGATACATTTCCTAGAACACATCCAAGTTTCTGGCCACTATGAGTATTTTCCTTGAGACAGACTAGGTTGAACAGGCAATTGAAGACGAAGTGATGACTGCTGCCTCAAGTTTGTGACATCCCCTTTAGTCTGTTTTTAGAAGGCTCTTGAAGATAAGCTGTTAGCAGGCTACTCAGGAGAGAAAAAAAAAGATGCAAAGGAAGATGGTAAACGTGCCGAGGAGGACGTTGAGCTGAACAGAAATACAGAAAGTTGTTTTCTGAACAGCTGCTCTCTTTGTGGGCTTGTTTTCCACCTCTGACTGCCGGCCTGCAATTTTGCACTGAAACTGGCAGGGCAGGAGGAAACCTGGCTGCAAGCATTTTTAATGACCTGGTTGTACATGATAGCATTCACACAATCCAGGAGCCCAGCTTTGCCCCACCACCTACCTTGGGCTTTGTAAAGACTTCTGTTTTTTCACAGAGTATATCCCTCATATATAGAACTGAAACAGAGAACAAATCATAGAATGGTTTGGGTTGTAAGGGACCTTAAAGATCATCTAGTTGCAACCCCTCTGCTGTTGGCAGGGACACCTCTCACTAGACCATATTGTGCAAAGCCACATCCAAGCTGGTCTTGAACATATCCAGGGATGGGGCATCTACAACTTCCCTGGGCAACCTGTTCCAGTGTCTCACCACCCTCCTAGTGAAGAACTTCTTCCTTATATCTAAACTAAATCTAACCTCTTCCAGTTTGAACCCATTACCCCTCATCATATCACTATGACCCCTTGTAAAAAGTCCCTCCCCAGCTTTCTTGCAAGCCCCCTTCAGATACTGGAAGACCTCAATAAGGTCTCCCCAGAACCTTCTCTTTTCTAGGCTGAACAACCCAAACTCCCTCTGCCTGTCCTCGCAGGAGAGGTGTTCCAGCCCTCTGATCATCTTTGTGGCCCTCTTCTGAACCTGCTCCAACAGGTCCATGTCTTTCTTGTGTTGAGGGCTCTAGGGCTGGACACAGTACTCCAGGTGAGGTCTCATGAGACTGGAGTAAAAGGAGAAACCTTACCTTCTTGAATTTCTTGACTCACTCTGGAAATGTATTTTAAGTGTGTGTGTGTATGTGTGTGTGTAGTTTCTCATTTCTTTCTTCCTTATTTCTAACAACCATTTTCTATTAAATGTTTTGTCACAGATATTTGGTCATCCCTTAAAAGTCATTTGGTGAATAGCTTGTGTTGCAGTTTGTCCACAAACAAAGACCAGAGTGAGTAATGAAGAAAACAAACTTTCCTGTATGCTGTTTCTTTCACTTCTCCATTTCTGCTGCTGTGGTTTGCCCGGAGTAACCGTAGGCTGCAGAGCTCACCGCACCCTCCTAGAAGATGAAATGTCATGCGTAGGAAAGGAGAAGACAGCTCAGTCTCCTTGGCTTTGCCCTCTTCTGAGATTAATGATGAGTGTCAATCAGGAACTTGTTTTTTAGTCAGAAGTCCTTCTTTAGAATCCAGTTAATGAGGTAAATTACAGACCAGCTGTTTACTACTTTTCACTGACTAATATGGTCTATTTTAAAAGCAAACCACTAATCTTCAGCCAAGCCATCATCATCCCAGCCTGTCCAAGCATCTGATAAATCTTAGTGTTAGGTAAGTGCTTCACACCATTACTTCAGATTAACAGCATACAGTGATGTTGCTGCTTTGCAGAACTTCACAGTGATCACTCAAAACATTTTTCTCTAGAAAATTTCTGCTCATATCACACCAAATGTTGCTCTAATCCAGATGATTTGAAGTTTGGTATACTGTTGGTTTGGGATATTTCAAATACTTTTCAAGTGGGCACTGAAATTTTCATCTAGATGAGGCACATTTCTGAAAAACTATGAACAGGTTTAGCATTTATGAATTTCATTAGATTAAGCTAAAGAAATTTGAAATGAGGCCCCAAAACAATAATTGTGTTCTACTCTTTGGGTTAAAAGCATAGTCCAGTCCTTGACCAAAACTTGACAGTAAGAGGTGAACCTTCCCTTACAGTACAAATGGGTTGAAAACCAAGCCACAAACACAGTGTATTTTCAGTCATATTCAGGCAGCAACATGAACGCTGGTTCACAGATATTCTAGCTTGGCTAGCTGCAAAGCATTGATTTACATTAATTCCTCCAGCTGTTCTAGGAGTTTCTTCCCATTTTTAACACTGAATTTCACCAAAATCAAGAACACACCTTGATAAAATGCCTATTAAAGGTTGATATTAACTTGGATATTCTTGTTTTCAACCCTGTATTACTGGCAGTAAAGCATTTTTAAATTTTGCTCAGAAGCAGCTGATTGCTGGCATGCTGGGAAGCTCTCTTCTCTCTGTCTTGGTGTGTGTACGTGTGTGCCTGTGACCACAGTTATGCTTTCAGTGAAGTTTTGGTGCTCTTCAAAGGAGAAATATGAAGTCATCTGCTTAGCTCAGGTTACCAGGCAGGGATTCACAAGCTCAGGTCCTGGTCTTGGTTTCACCAATGACCTTTGACAAATCACTCCCTTCCTCTTTCCTTTTTTTTTTCCCTCTTCCATTTTCTTTTTTGGGTCTATTCCTACAATAAACTCCTCAGGACAGAAGTAATCTCATAGAGGTTTTTTCACAGTGTTCACCCATGACTGTCAATTCACCCTGATCCTTGGTTCCACCCAGCTTGTCTTTCCACATCCAGATGACATGATCAGAATGAGACAGCAGACATCCACCAATGTCTTGAAAATCTTCCAGGACTTGCACCTAAGCCAACCCTGCCATGGAGGCACCTTTGCAGAGGGAACACTGGCTATCACCCTGCCCAGTATGGGAGAGGCAATGTCCCAGTGCCTGCACACCCGGCACTTCTCAGAGCACAACAGGAGTTTCACTGGGATTAACCCAGCCACTTGTTTATTCCCTGGGTTAATTTCACACGCCAAGCACCAAGCTTGTGTTAATTATACGATTTGCTGAGGTGTGTTTCTCTTTTCATTGCATCGTAAAAAAAAGGCTTGAATAAGGACGCTTGTTCTGGTAAATTTTCACTTGGTTGTGAATGGCCTGGAAATAGTTAACAGCAGGCATGTACCCTGGGCCAAAAGGGACCGGAAGGTTCAGATTATTGCTTTATTTATTTTATTTTATTCCTAATTAACATTTTATGAGCTCTAAATATGTTTACAGAAGCACATGCAGGAAAGGGCATATGAGCAAACAGTTAATAGCCATTGACTGCTCTGTAGCATACCCAGAAGATTAAAATATCATGGAGTAGTCTGTTGCTGGACAGGCTCATTTACAGTAGGAGAAAAAAATTCACCTTGATGGTTTTACTTTCTAACCAAATCCAAGTGTTTAGGAGGGACAAAGACCTGATCTGCTGGTGAGGAAATTCACCAAGCAGTGTTTTCAGAGGGAGTCTCTTGGTGTTCCTTTGCTGTGGGAGTTTGTTCACTCATCTCATTTCTTTGTAGATTCAACAGAGGGCTGAGGAGTACAATTAAAGTTATATAAAAAACCTAAGGGAGTTTGTACAGGAACTCCTGAAAGTGGTCTCCTGGGATTAAAGGAAGTGCAAAGATGATTGAAGTCAGATACCACTAGTTAAATGAAGTAAAGAGAGGCTTCAGCCTGACCTCTCCTCTGAAGACTAGATTTGAGTTTGTCTCTGTGCTGAGATTATCATTCTCAAGGTTACAGACTGAAATCTTGGCAATCATTGCCTGGGAACGATATGTATTGGTTTTTGAGTCCATGGATAAAGTTAGGAAAATGTTAATATTTCAAACTGCCCAGAAGAGACCTAGGGCCTGGGCCAGCCTTTTCACAGTCTCTATCACTTGGTGTTGCTGAGGAACTTCCACCTTTCTTCTGAGGCCATGAGGAGCATGCCATTCCCACCCTGCTTGCTGCAATACCAGTATTGATTCCTTTTTAACAAATCACCTCTGTTCTCCCCTAAGCTTTGTCTGCCACTTACATTGGTAAATGCAAGAGCTCTGGGTCCTATCAACTGATTGCCCAAGGAGACTTTTATTGTAACTTTTTTCAATTCCCAAGGAAAAGGTTAAGGCTGTTTTTCAGAGAACAGCAAACACTCAGTCCTCCAAGAAATGCTAATATAATTCCCTGGGGATAAACACTGCTTCACTGATGTGTTCTTAAGCTGTCAATTACGTTCCTTTTGAGAAATAAAACCAAAGATATTACCAGGAAAGAGAAAATAATTGTACAGCATGGTTAAAATCAGAAATAAACAGGGGGAGGGGAATCACATTTTTCTCCTAAAACAATTATTAATTTGGAACAAATTAGCATTGGGATCTGAGTACAGATAAAATATTTTTTTCCTGCCTACCTAGAGTGCAGTAGAAAGATTTTATATATGTTTGGTCAACATGTTTTAGTGCTTTAGTTATCAACCTTGAAAAGAGAATGTGCTTCATATCTCACACTACAAGTTTGTTCCATGATCTTGATCAAAACAAAAACCTAAGTGAATTGTTCATCTATATTATCTGAATTACAGATGGCTGAAGTTGTGAGAGGATTTTTTAAAGCATTTTGATGGATGCTGAAACCTAGATGCATGTCAAAATCTAGGAGAGTTACATGTTCAAATTGTTTAGTTATCCCTGAGAAGCTCAGTGAGTATTTGTCAGCTTCTTTTAGACATGTGGGTGTTTTCTTTCTCTTCATTCCCTTGTGAATCCCCATTTTAGGGCCAGGCATGCACCATATTCCCAAACATGAATATATTACTTACCACTTGGTATTATTTGCATGTTTTTTCCCTCCTTACAAATTCTCACGGTTCCCAAAGTCAGCATAGCTCTGCCAGAAGTAAGGTGGGAATTGCCCTTACAAGCAAGTTTGTTGCTTCTCAGTATTGCTTTTACCTCTGAGTTGCCTTGGCTGACTCAGAAGGGCCTCATAACTCTGCTTGTTCCAGCCAGCCACCATCCTTACAATCAGAACTATCTCACAGAGTGGTAGCAGAATAAGGAAATCATAGAAAAACCAGTCAGTATTAGCTGAAGATAGAGGGATGATACGGGATTCTGATGAGCAATGGACACAGCTATTCGAAGCATCAGCGAGGTTTAGCCACTGCAATAGCCATTTTGGCTGGAGATAAATGAATGCTGATTCCTATCTTTATCCAGAGGACACCACAAGCTTCATCTTCTGTGGCAATAGTTGCGTGTGCTGGTAGCCCTTGTTGCTTTTTCATCAAGACCATGATCTTGGTGCAACTATTCAGCTACTGGCCAATATTCTGCTGTTACTGTTATCTAATTATGCAGGGAAACCTGCAGGTGATGTTTGATTCCTAGACAAGGAGAGGGCAAAAAAAGTCTCTTGAAACTGGCTTATGTCAAAGGGTGAATTACAGTGTGGCATAAACAAACAGCCCAACACATAATCCTGTTTACATGGGATCAGAGAATGTTCGTAAGGCTGAGTCCTGCAGGAGACACTTAGAGTAATAATGTCCAGACTTCCTTTGCACAAGGTCCAGAACTGCAGGAGAAAGGGAGGGAAAAATGGGTTTTAAGTGTTTTGTGAGAAAGAAACTGTGTAATAGGAAATTGATGTTATCCCAGTTCGCACCATTTTGTGCAAATGTGCTGATTTAAGTTTTTATTTGTCTTCCTAGAGAGAGTTCAGCCCGTTACTGGAGGTTTGTGTATCTCCATAAGGATGAAAAAACTTCAGTAGCCACCCCAGATTTGTTTCTGTTTTTTCTCGCTTCGATCCTCAGTTTCACAAAGAGTAAGTTCTGCTTTTTATAAAGGAGTAATTTAATAACAGCAAGCTTTTACCAGGTGGAAGTGAGCTACTCTTCCTTCTGTTGTAAAATTGCCATCTGTGATTGTATTCTTAAAGCAATTTCTTGTCTTATTGGTCTGCCTTACATTTTGGAGATATTGGGAGGAACTTATCTGTCACAAAATGCCATGAATTCAGTCCTAGGATGTTCCACCATTACAAACTCAAAACCCAGAGAAGAGAGCTTGCTCCTTTAATGAGATCTAAAGATCTAATAAATATCTCTTGATGTTGCAGCAACCAAAAATAGATTAATTAGGAAAAGTTATGAGACTGTAATGTCATGGCAGAAAACAGTCCCTGACTCTGCCTGGGTTTCACACAAAAAAAAATACCAGTGGGAGATACTCCTGTGCAGGATTTAAGTCCTGCCTGCTTTCCACTAACCACTGCATGAAGAGTGGGAACTCCATTCACCTCCTGGACTAGTCATCATGAAGGAATACAGCTCAGTTGCTAAACTCATGTCCCATTACCACTGAATATAAAAGAGAGGAGTAGAAATCTGTGCACTTCTGGGTAGCTGAACTGTTGTGCCAACAAAGCCTAATGGGACCTGAATGTGATTTGGACACTCATTGCCCTCACTTGGTCTGCAATTGTGTACTGCATTT
>NW_008625262.1:0-12437 GCF_000691845.1 Merops nubicus | reverse complement strand
GTACTGCGCTCTTCCTCAAGTTCACTGTAACGTGGGCACTCAGACTATGACTCCCATGATATAGATTAGTACACAGCCTCACTGAACTCAATCTTTTCATTTAGAAATATCAAAACCCAAAATTTAAAAAATGAAAACACACTAAACCTTTTCTGTGGACTTTCCAACGGGTAAAAACTGTTAATCTTTCATCTGAATTGGAAGTTGAGAGGTTCAGGTAGATCAAAGAGGCAGTTACAGTCCTGAATACATCCAGAGATTGGAAAATGTCTTAAATAAAATTAGTTGTAAATTGCTCCAGATAATTTAGCAATTCTAAGTCAGAAGTAGAAACTTCTTTCAGAGGGAGGAATAAAATTACTTTTTCATCTCAACTGATGTTACTTCTAACACAAACCGGGATTTTTAAATGTGCTTTTATCACAATGGCAATGTCCCATCTATGTTTAGCTCACCTCCCATGGAGGACACAATTTGATCCCAGCTTCTTGCCTGAACAGAGGCAGATATAGAGAACCATTTTATTGTCTCCTCCATGTTAACAGCGGGGAGGGAGAAGCAACCTTTTTGTCTGGTTCTCCTTCTTCTGCAACAGGTCTGTCTAGTGGCTGGTCCTCTGGGAGCTGTGGATGTCTGTGTTTCAGTCTGGGATAAACTATAGTCCTCAAGAGCTGACTCTTGGCCTCCTCCATCCAATGTCCTGGCCAGCCAAGGAGAGCTATCCTACTTTGAGAAGCGCTGGTCCTAACACCTTTTCTCCTAGCATGAGGGCAGCCAGAGGCTCTGAAGCCGCAGTTTGTGATCAGCTCATGTGGCAGCCCAAGTAAAAGCATCCTCTTTCTTTGGGGATTAAATAGAATTGCCTGTGGTTTATAATTGAGACTGAAATCAGAAATATAGTCTGTAGACAGCATTTTACTCTTGATTTCATTTGTCACTCTGTAGTTTGACATGCGAACTCTGGCTCAAAAGTTTATAACTTCAGCAAGCAGCAGAAAGTTCAAGGAAACATTTGGAACCGAGGTTCTCTTGACTAATGGCACTTATTTGGATCCCCTTTGATCAAGTATAATGATGCTTAAAAGACAGAGTATTTGGATAGAGAGTTTTTAAGTGGAAATCATATTTAATGCCCTCATCACTGCTTGTTAAGGAAAAAACACCACACAATAGGGGCTTCAAGGTTCCCTCCCCTTCTCCCATTCTGGTTTATGGCAGAGGTGGAGTTTTTTGCTTTGCTATTTATTGACTTGCTTTAGTGCTCTCAAATGGAAACATTATCAGACTCATCACCACAGGATAGATCAAAGAAACAGATCAGACTCCTCCCTGGGGTGAAGATAAACTGCTGCACTTGACCTGTGCCTGGAATGTCTAATGGGGTCAAAATGTAGAAAAATAATAATACTCATTCCCTTCCACCTCCTCACCAGCCTTTCCTGGGATCCTGTAACAGCTACAGCACTGAACAAGGCAGCAGTTTGTATTCCTTTTAGACACAGATCATTTCTGCAGGTAAAATGTGGGACAAGCCAGAAGATGATTGCTTTTTGCCTCCTTCAGTGAAGGACTCCTTTTTTAAAGTTAAGGAAGAGAAAGACATTAAGTTTCTCCAATAACCTTTTAAATTGCTGCCTCTCAGACTTTTCCTTCCAGCTAACAAAATAAACTTCTTCTCCTACCCCAGTCTTGCCTTTTTTTTTGAACAGCTTATGCTGCATTAAAAAAAGTGGTGCTTCAATCTTTCTCTCCCTCTTGGCACTAGAAGAGAAACGGTTGCAGGACTGAAGGGAACTGTCTGTTTAAAGATCAAAACAGCAGTCTCTGCTGTCTGAGCAATTTTGAGATTCTTTTCAGCCAACTGCATGGGCCCGAGCGGGTGACCAGTGGCCATGTGAAGCACAGCAGGCAGCTCTGTAACAGCAAGCAGCAGAGACAGTGTCACACCTTGCACCTCCCAACCACGGCCTCTAGTTCACTTGCAAAAATGCTGCTACAGCAGCTGCCTCTAGCCATGTGCAAACTGCCCCTGCCTTTCATTGTGATTATGAGCTCCAGGATCCTGTTAGTTTGCAGTAAATCACTCACAGCAGCCCCCAAAATGAATAACTTGGTCAAGTCATGCGCCAGCTGGTGTCCCGTAGAGAGTCTGTCTACAGACACCTTTGTGGGTTGCCTCTTCTATTTCCTGAGCATGAGAAGCCCTTATTTCAGATCCTGAGCTTATTGCAGCTTCTGGGTGACTGCCATGACCTCATTTATAATGTTGCAGAACTGCACTGATTCATCTCTTCAGGAAACAGGGTCTCGCTAGACTTGTGGACAATATCTGGACAAGCTGTGAGTGGCCCTGTTTCCACTCTATCAGCTCTCTCCAAAACAGAAACCGCCTCTTGGGATTGTCACCATTTCTCCAGTCCCTCTTGCAAAGGGAAAAGGTGTTCAATATTGAGAACAGTCCTACAGTAGTAATAATAAATGCACAATACAGGTAGCTTTGAAAGCAAAGCCTTAATAGTGTGTGGAGCTGAGAGGTCCCCTGCAAAACCTGCACCATTTTAGCACAAGCTTAACTTGCTACCTTCATCCTCAAGACTCTCTGATCCCAGTTTTATTAAGAATAAAGATAGGGAATGTTGTTAGAGTTGTAGCTTGTTTGCTGATAGATCCCCCAGATACATCCAGGAGCTTTCCAAGTAACAGAAACAATCAATAAACTCATTTCTTTCTGTATTTTGGAACTAGCTGAACCCAAGTTTTTCCAAAGTCAAACAGTTTGCATCCTCCCTGAGTCTGGGCACTAAAGGCACACATGAAGCATTTTTCCAAAGAACGACCCACATCATCTCAGCTTATCTGTACCATCACCAGTCATTCCTTCTGGTATGCAGGTCTGATTTGACACATTAAATCAGAAATGCAGGTCTGTCTTGGAAGTCACCTTTTGAAAGAGGAGATCATGGGAAGCACAGTGATGCTGTTTAGAAGTTGTGTGGGTTTATTTGTATACTAGACACTTTCTGTGTTTAAGCCCATCTTTCTCATCAAAACAGATAAATAAAGGAATACAATGGGCACAGTGAGCAGCAAACCCACCGGTACAAATACTCCTGGCAACAAGCTGTCATAACTTGACTTCCATGGCTTAAACACTCATAATTTGCTATTTGTATTTTGCTACATTCTGACAAATCCCCACCTGCCCGCCTGCAGGTATGTGTTGCCTGGGGTGCTCAGCGAGTTGTATGGCTAAGGGAAAAAAAAATCCACTGGCAATACTGAAACACCATCAAGAGCCAGAGCTAGGTTAAAAGCAGGAAATATCCTTTCTTCTGCACCCTTCTGCACAGCCACGTGGTATGGAGGCCAAGTCATAATGTCCTGCAGGGCACTGACAGCTTAGGATGGGCATGTGCAAGAAGATTGCTGATATCATGGAAGGGAAGCTTGTTCCTGGCATTAGCCCTTGAAACAGAGTAGATTTATTTGGATTGCCTTTGATCTTTTAATTACAATATGTTTTCATTCTCAAAGCCATGGGTCCAGTTTATCTTGCTATAATTCATGTGTATTATTTTCCTGATTCTTGGCACCTCTGAGTTGCAAGTCTATGCCTCTCCTGTAGGACAAGGAGAGGTGAACCTTGCATCTTGGCTCCGGAGCACTGCTGCTGGGGCAAATATGGAGAATCTGAGGTGATTCATTACTTAAAGACTTTTGGGCCCATTCTTCAAACTTGGAAGGAATTCTTGGCAATCTGCCTGCTCTACCCAAATTTGCCTGTGTTCTCTCAGAGCGTATGCAAATTTGAAGGTGAAGTGTAGCAGTGGTGTTTTGAAAGGATACAAAGACTGTATTTTGTTTCCTAATTCCTTTGTCTGATGTTTCTTGACAAGATATGCTAGTGCTGGAAGTAAACTAGAGTTTACTGCAACCTGATGCAACAGAGTTAAGTCTTTTGTTCATGTGGTGGTAGTTCATTGTGGCCTTAAAGAACCTTTATACCTTCGTAGACTTCTATAAAAAAGACTAGCTGGAATCTACAATAGCTGTTAGACATGAATGGGATTATCCACTGCAGCAGTGCAGTTATTGTCATAAGTTATTACTAGCTGTACTCTCTCAGATCTTAACTGTGTCTCTTTAAAACTCTGTATGAAGACATTCAGAAAGAAAATGTGTTCATTTATTATGCTAGGGTTTACCATCTTCAAGGTAAAAAACCCCTGAAAACCCTGAGAAGAGGAAAAAGCCTTGGAGAAAGTATGGTGTTTTTTTATATGGCTAGGTACTGCTGAAAAACCAACAGCATGTGGAACTATTTGCTTTTGTAGGTAAGGCAGTCACCATGTTGGCATTAACAGCTATCAGCTGAGAAGGTCAAATTTAGAGGAAAGAAAATTGGAATTAGCCTGGAGCAGAGCATTCCAGAGCATTCGCTTACCTGAGCCATCAACATTCAGTAGTTGTTTGGAAACAAGAGAGATGCTGAATGACTTAGAGGCTTATCATATTCCTAGTTATGGATTGTCATGTTGGTAATAAAAAATAGACTGAATATAAAAAGCTTAATTTTTTTTAATTCATGAATGTCAGACCCAAGCAGACCATCAGTTTGTTATAATGTACATACCTGGACAAAAATTTCCTTGAATAACCTCTGATGAACTCTAGATTATTGTGTCAGGTATTTATTGTCCGTTTGGCATGGATGATAGAAAAGGAATGGTTTATTACTCATGTCACACACTACAAGCAATATCTCACCAGTTAATATAAGTGAACAAGTATAAACGACTTAGTAGTAAGGCACCCAGGCTGAAGCATATATGAGCTTTCACAGATTATTTTTCTGCATTTTGAAGTGATTACGTCCTTTTGCTTAATATTACACCATTTTTTTCCTTTCTTACTTCAAAAACAATCCACTGATTCTTTCAGACATTAGTACACCATCATGAATTGCTATCTGCATCTGAAGACCATATTCACAGCTCCCAGTGACATTATAAACAGAAATATTCCTGCCTTGGCTGTGATCAGATATGCTTAGTCTTGAAATACATTTCAAAACAATGACTTGTGCTGTGGAAAATTTGCCATGGGACTTTTCCCTTTATAATAAGTGTTTGCATGTACTTGGGAAGCTCCCTTTTAATCTCGTGCTTGTCTTGCTTAAATTGTTATGAAGAAACAAGAAGACATATTCCAAGCAGAAGATTCTTGGTATCATTCTAATAGGCAATGGCAGTATCAAAGAGAAAATACAGTCCTTCTAAAAAATTTTTTTCTCCAGTAGTTTTAGAATGGAAAGCGGCATTTTGCCATGAAAGAGAGCAATGCTATTCCTTTAGCAAGGCAAAAGTCCTCAGCCTATACAAAATCCATGAATCATTTTTAAGTCTTCTTTTTTAGAAGGAAAGAGCTTCTGCAGTGCAACAAGTTCTCCCACAGTATTAAGGGAAAGGGCAGGTATTTGTCTTTTGGACAAGATTTATATGCTTTGGGAAAGTTT
This sequence comes from Merops nubicus, assembly GCF_000691845.1. Taxonomy (NCBI): domain Eukaryota; kingdom Metazoa; phylum Chordata; class Aves; order Coraciiformes; family Meropidae; genus Merops; species Merops nubicus. The sequence goes on along the minus strand of NW_008625262.1, from coordinate 6,922 downwards.
AATTTGACTCAGAAAACATACAGCTTTTACTCTTTGGTTCAAAAAAGGCAAGATGTCCACTTCTCTTAGAAGGAGGAACCTGATCACATGAAATCACAGGCTTTCTGCTCTGTCTACTTCCATTTCCATTCTTGATTTTAACTAGGATTTTACATAAACCTTTTTTAAAAGCGGCAATTATCCTACTCTGTGAACTGCCTGGAACAATATGTATAAGAAATTTCTAAATACCAGGAGAATAAATTTTCATGTCTGAATTCTAGACCAAACTTCAAATGCTTTTTCATCTCTGTATTCACTTGAAAGCATGAACATCCACTTAAAAACCTCCCACTCAATAAGTATTAAAAACTAAGATAAAAATGTCAAAACCAAGCCTATCTTTAACTTCCAAGAGAGCTTATTTAGAAAAGTTTGCTTAAAACCTGAAGTTCCATGAGGTTTCTGAAGAATCTGAGATCTGGATCTCAACTGCATGACACATCTAAACTGGATTATCTCAAAGGAAACTGTAGACCTTCTTGGGTTCTCGTTTGGAGAACCTGTTTTGAACTGGCGAGGTGATGTTCATAAATATGAGTACCCTTGTTTTTCTTTAATACTTAGGATTTCTCTCCAGATATGCCTGGAATCAGGCACACTGCAGAGTAATGCAGAACAGTTAAACTAACAAGTGCAAAAGTCATTCATTTTTTATATTGGAGCTAAAGAACAATTTCTTTCTCTTCCTTTCTCTCTCTTTCTCTCCCCCCTTTCTTTTTCTTTCTTCCTTTCTCAGAAACTTGACATTTGAGACATGGTAGTAAGAAGAGCAGAGCACACGGCACCACAATGCATTGACAGTTTTGGAAAGAAAATACAACTTTCTAAGTCCTGGGGACAGATTTCACTGTATATAAAAATAAAAAAAGAACAGAAATTAACGTTTGTGGTCAGTCCCCAGCAACTACACTCTCTAATGCAAACCAATTGCATTTTTACCTGAAATGGATGACAGATAGCCAAGGCACTAACGTTTTTCTCTGTTAATAAGCTCGATATGGAACAGAGCTGCTTTAGAATATGTACGGTAAAGTGGAAATGCATGCTTTGGTGACTGGTATAAAGCAGGCCAAAGATATGTCAAGTCCAATTAATGTCAATAAGGAACATCTGTATTTAGGCACCCAAGTTACTTAATGCAAACATTTCATAATTATATACTATAGCACACATGGAGCATTATGAGATGTGGTGTCCCAGTGTGAATAATATTCACATTTTTCAGATCAGTCAGCAGTCTTGGTCTGGCTTTGGCTCAGCTTGCCGTCTCCCCGTAAGAGCATTTCTTTATAATATTGAATTAAGTACAATCCACATTTTTTCTCTTATCTGTGAAATCTTGTGGTTGTGGCCTGACTGTTTTTATAAAATGAAAGATCCAAGTGCATGTAAAGCTAGGGTTTTGGGGGCTTGCTTTTTTTTTTTTTTTCTGAGACATCTGGGGTTTTTCTTCTATGCCTTAAGTCTGGGAAGGCAAGGTTCAAGTGGATGAAGTATAGCATGAAAGACTCCATGTCTAAAGGATTCTTCATCTCACACACACATACACACACATAAAAAAAAAAAAAAAAAAAAAAAAAGAATGGAACAACAGGAACCATTTCCCTCACCTGAATCATTAGATGCACTATGAAATGACAGCTTAGCTCAAATCTGCAGAAGGTGGAATAAATACCAGCATTTGTAGTCTGGGAATCTCAGAACTTCCCAAATACTTGTTAATGCAAAAGAAGCCATGCAGCAATTGTTTAAACAAATGGAGCGGGCACTGGTAAGCTCAGCCACCACCCACACATTATTCTCTACAGTACAGGATGCCTTTTTGAGCTGGGTGGATTTCTTGAGCTTGGTGGGTCTATTGAGATGGGGCTCTGGAGTTGTGCATTTAGAGATTTTAATCTCCAGTTTAGAAGAGCTACTAAAAAAGATGGAAAAGTCATCTGGTACTTAATGTGAAACACATCCCTTGCAGCAGAGCAGTCTCCATCACTAGTAAAGCTTTCCGCCAGGCGTTCCCTCAAGCCACCCAAGTCCCAGGGGCCGTCAGACGAGACAGAAAAGCCTGCAAATGCTGAGGTATGAGCTAGTCCAATCAGTTACAGCCCAGCAAAAGTACTTGAGACAACTGGCAGGGAAAAGCTGACGAAGCTGACATTAAAACCAGACTCGTAGGTAACTGGGCAGCTTTACCTGATCTGATGAGTGGTGATTAATCCAGCCCAGGAAGAAACAGGTGTCAAAATGAGATTAGAGAAAATGGAATATCTGCCATTCACTTACAATCTTGCCCAAGCATCAGTCACCAATACTTCTGTCTCCTTCATCCACCCATCTTGGCAGCCTTTCACAACCCCACCTCATGGCCTGCCAAAAAGAACGCTACCATGAGCTAAGCTCCCACACTGTTTTTAGCAAGCTGCCATTGAGACCCCACCTATTTCAAGAAACATTCAAGCCTGAATACCCACTTCCCACTCTGTATATGTTCTGTCTTGTCTGGCTTTGTTTTTCTTCACTTGTGCCTTTGGAATATAATCACTCCAGGGCAGGGTCTAGTCATCTCTTTGGCACTTGACCTGTTCTTCCTCATATATTTACCGTTCAGAGCTCCTCTAGCAAGACCATGCTTTGGTCTTTTGTGATTAATAGTGCTAATTAATACTCAAATCAATCATGTTGGCTTGTGTTCAGACGAAAGGAATGCATAGTCATGTAAAAATATAGCCAATTACTTTAAAATATTCAAAAGAGTATAGATCCCCATAGGATGTGAAGTTCTAGGCATTGGGTTTTTTACCTTTAACTCTAAGAACCGCTTTACTCCATCCAGAAATTAAAAGCTTGGAGCAGGGATGTTAGCCAAAAACCAGCAATCACAACTGAAAAAGGGTCTGTACAGACCACTGTCTTGTTGCAGAGCTCAAAGCAAAGACTTAATACAAATGTGGCTGCTTCAGATTCTGTCTGAAGCTCTCACAGTAAATAACAATGGTGGCAAATTTGCACCACTCCACATGAACTTTGCATGATTCAAAACAGAAATAAAAGGAAGTCTGCGCTGAAATGAAGAAAGAGGAGGAGAGGTGGTAACCCAGTGCGCTGGGACATTCGTAGAGTCTGCCTGGGCATGGAGTGGTAGGGCAAAGGAAGACCTAGATACCAGCCAAGCAGGCAGCCAGGAAGAGATTTTCCAAGCCTTGCCTGAGGAATCTGCCCTAAAATCTTATTAATGACTAATGGGATTTCTGTATGTTTCTCCCATGCACCACTCCTAACCTACAAATAACAGGATTTGTGCAATTCACCTCCTACATGCTGCTCCCTCTAACCCACCAATAAGACCTTGGGAATAAAATAAACTTCAGTGTGTGCACATTCTAATTATAAGCAGACAGAAGGAGAGCTCACATATAAGCTGGCTGAGATCCAGGGATACCGGCAAAGGGATGAAGAGAGTGGAAGTGGGCCTCACGCCAGAGGAACGAGTGAGAGATTTCTGACAAGTTGGAGGAGAAGAGTGCTGGTGGAAAAAATTGCACATCCTTTAGTGCCTTTGAGTGTGAGTGGAGGATAATCATGTGTCTAAGCTGTAAGATTAGGAAGTAGACTGAGGTTCGGAGCCCCAGGTCTTTTGATAGAGAGTCACAGTTTGACCTAGGTGAGACTTATTCCACCAGCGCAGATGAGGAGAGAAAAAGGGTTGAGGAGGGCATTTCTTGATGCACTGCTCCCCATGGTTTATGTGACAGACTGACCTCACACCTATCCCCTTGCTTCACCTAAACCTGGTCAGAGAGAGTCCCATTTTTTTTTTCAGATATCTCATTTGGAATTTCATCCAAACCCAGCACATGGGGCGGATGACCCACCAGATGGTTACCATATTCCCACTGACTTTCTCATTAAATACTGAGGCAGAGAAAGATGGGTACCATGAGGTGTCATGCATATCGCAGTGCATCAGGCCCTTGGAACAGCTTCACAGGGTGCCAAGGCTTGCCCTTTTATCTGAGAGCAGTAGGGAGGGTGACTGGGAAGTAATTCAAGTACATTGGGATCCTCACTACAAACAAATCACCTCGACCAAAAAACCAACAACAAACAGTAGTAAACCTGATTATGTCCAGGTTTCTCTTCTGAGGTGTCAGTTGTATTGCTCACTTCCTATAAGACTGTTATAAGCTTTCTGTCAATGTGGGCTTTTCAATATTATCCTTGTTACTTTTTGGTAGCTATTAAAATCAAATAGCTTTTAAAAGTATCTTCAGGGACTTGCCCTTCCAAGTCATTTATCTTAATTTCTAAAATGGAGACAAACTTCTTATTTATATTTCAAAGATGACATGACATCAAAGGGTTTGAATATTAAATATCTTAATTACAGATAAAAATGGCTGATAAAAAGAGATCACCTCTGGAGTTTTATTAAACAGGAATTACAACTACATTCAGGGAGATTTAGGACTACACCAACCTAACCCCATGTATCAAAACATTAGTTTTGGAATTAAAGAATAACATTTTTCTTGCTTATATAATTGCAATGTACAACTTCAAATTGCTAGCTTCATACCCAATATGTATAGCACCACTCTGAAATTATCCATCACTGCCCATTTTTGCTTTACGTGCTGGGCTCTGAGCGAGTTTGTGAGTTTGCATCCCAGAGGAGAAGACCTTTGCCACAGCCAGAGTGTCACAGACAGCATCCAGAGATGTGAAAGTATTTCCCAAGGGGTCTCAGTTTTCCTTGGGCAGGTTAAGAAGGAGGCTTTATCTGACTTCCTCTGATTCTTCTTTATCCTCACTCAGCACTGTGGCTACGACCCTGTGTGATTCCATTTTGACAGAAATGTGGCTGGCAAAATTGCAGGGTCACACTGGAGAAAAAAACAGTGCCAACTCCTTAGACTGTAAACACTTGTTTTCAGTGGAGGGAACACCAGGAGGAAACTTATCACAAAACCCCAATGCTTTTCCTTGGTTGCGTAGGAGTCATTAAATAAGCTGGGGATGCATTCCTTAATTAGGATAAAACTTTCTGTCAGAAGAGGGCTGAGGGGGATCGTGTTTATGGTGATGTTGTTTGTTTGTTTGTTTTTAAATCCCAGCTGACATGCACCCATAGCAGAGTCTCTACCAATTTTCATGTTACACTGGATGCATAATCTAGAGGTTTGTCTTGTCCATTACTGAATGGGGTATGAAACTAGTACATTAAAGGAGTCTTCTTATGGCATCCAGTCTGTGTGTTTAAGAAGCTTTGATTATGTGCAAATTCCTTTTTAAAGCAAAAGTATTTAGGAAAGCTTCTATAGTAATTTCTATTCAGAAGCTAGAGATTTTCCAAGAATCCTATTCAAAACACTGCAGAATCAACCTTGTAACTCCCCTCCCCAGTGCAGAGGCGATGTATAATTGTCCCTCTTTTAAGTTAGTAAGGCTTTGGCAGAGAGTCACTTCATAGTCTCCATTTTAAGTGTGTTCTGCCTCAGGTGTCCTCAGATCTGTCAGAGGATGTAAAAGCAAATGTCCCATAACACGTGCATAGCTCAGTGCTGCACAGGCAAGTCATGAGCACAAAAGTACACGGCAGCTAAAATCTTGTCTCAGTTGTTTGTTGAAGATCACAAAGAGCACAAGTGGGAGGGCTTGGAACAGCAAAAATACTTAGTCTTCTTCCTTTTCTTTAATGATAAGGTTCTCTCTTTTGCAACTGGTACACAAAGGACAGAGCTTGTACCTTCTGGAACATGATTTAAAGCACAAAGGCACAGATCACAGAGACAGTAATAGATGGCTTGAAGAGTCCAAGTGTCATTAACATTCTGAGATTTTAAAATCTTCATTTTGTTTTGCCTACTTTTAGCTGAGACCAGAAGCTAAAGTTTCACTGACCTTTAGTGATGTTCTAGTGTGAAATCCCCTGCTCTGTTAGCACTGATTAAAAAAAAAAATGAAGCACTGGGGGAGTTTTATCCTGTGCTTCCTTATTTATTCTGCACTTTACACAGTAGTGAGGGTATTTCAGCAATCAGCCTGGACATAATGCTTAGTTTTAACTTGCTGGTGACTAATTTTAACCATATATGATGATGACAATTACTTCCAGCACATACTAGCCCATGTTTGTGAGTTTAAGGAGTTCCTATACATTCCTTCTATTTTAAGGTACTTATGAAGTCACCTTTCATTGGTTTTCATTTTTCTCTTCAAAACCCAAAAATGCTTGGGAAAAGAATTCATCTGTATGGTTGAATGCCCAAGCTAGCATCTATGGGGATACTGGATAAGTGAGATATACCAAGAACAACATCCAGAGATGACAACCACAAGCATGTTGTCCCCCTGGTAAGAAATCTGTTTTCCAGTGTAGCCTACTTCTCTACATACAGTAGCACATTTGCCTTTGGATGGGTGATGCAATACCCTTTAAATCTGCCTGGGCACAGCCATGAAAACACTTTGAGACCTTTTTTCCAAGTAACTAAGCCAAGTCCTGGCTGGGTCAGCAGCACTCCACCTGGTTTTCTTTCCCTGCTTGTCATAGCCTTTCTTGTCCTGCACAAGCGAAAGTCCTGTGGAGCCAAAGTCTCCTTTGCCCTTCAGTGCCCTTAGCATGATGAAGCAGGAGGTGAAAATGGGGACCACCGGCACCCTAGGGTGCTGATGCTGCTTTGACCAGTGGAGTCTGAGCTGGTGCCAACTCACACTCTCAGTGGCATTGAGGTTGTTGTGCTGACAAAAGTGGCAACACTCAGGTACAGGCAGTGCCAAATCATAGAATCATAGAATCCTTTGGGTTGGAAGAGACCTTTAAGATCATCAAGTCTGACCATTAAGTCATTAGGGATCTAAAGTCTGCTGCTAAAACAGATCA
>NW_008625261.1:0-30501 GCF_000691845.1 Merops nubicus | reverse complement strand
ATATATAAAAGATAAAAAGGTAAAAAAGGAAAGCATTAAATTCATCAAGATGAATTTCTAAATCATATTTTAGTGTACAACTGAGTAAGATACTAAATCTTAATAAGATACTTTTTTGTACAATTCAAAGTAGAATAAAATTGTGACAAACAGACTTTAGAAAATAGAAAAACGAACTTCGAAATAGAATTGGGAATAGTGCACCCTTGCACATTGAATAGCACATTGACTAGTACACCCTTCTTAGTGTGTACGGACATGATAATTAAAGCTGAGAAATAAGCTGAGGCAGGAGTCCAAAATTAATATGTTGGTTTAGGATAATAATTATACAAGAAAAACAAACAAACAGACAAACAAACAAAAAAACAAACAAACAAAAAAACCCCAACCAACCAAAAAAAACCCCACAAAAAATGACACCTCACTTGAGTAGTTGTCCTGTTTCCTATGGAGATTAAGGCTCATGTAATGATACCGTGAATGTCCATCTGCCACCACAAACTTTTGGATGCCCTTAGCCCCAAGTGACTTTTGGACCACTGGAAAATTGTGACATTTGTTATAAATAATCCATCCTCAGTGATGGATTATTAAGCACTTAAGAACATCACAGTACTCAGGAGACAGAGCAGAGCAAAGAGACCCACACGACTCACATACAGGAGCAGGAACAGCAGAAGCTCATGCCTTGATAGACAGACACAAATCTGCATATGAGCAAGGTCTGTGTCTTCCAGTGAGAAAGCTCAGAGATGTCTCCCTAGAGCACACAAAAATCACTGAAACATGAGGCTCATCTCCTAATGAAAAAGCTATCCAGTACCCCATGGAAATGCTTGCTAAGATTCCAGGCTGGGTTCAGAATAGATTATAAGGGAAAAGCATCCTTTCATTTCTACTGCTATTTAAATTTGAGTGCAAAGTTTTGAATACTGCTATTTCAACATTACTTGACACATAATGAGCTAATAAATGAAAGCTATTTATAAAATTAGATTTCTTCTCTTAACAACACTGGAGAAGCAAAGTATTTTAAAACAGGTTAATTTTTAGTTTTCATCTTAATTTTGCCTATTTGGCAAAAATATGTGCTTGGAGTTAATGACAAGGGAAGAACCGATGGGCTGCTAGCCTTATTTATAAATGGAGAGGACAGATAAGTTCCTCGCCATTAGTGTGAGAAGTGTTGTCTTGCGCAGCCTAAGGTAAACAAAACCCAGCTTGCAGCAAAGATGCATTTAAAGACCTTTTTCTGGTTCAAGAAAAGGGAGAGAGAGCCTGATTGTATATGCTCTTGGTGGAAAAAGGACAACTTCACATCTGCTGTAGGGTAAATTACAGGGAAGGAATCAACTGCCTGAGGCCTGAATGTATTTCTGTCTTGTTTTCTCAGTTACTGCATCGAGATCTTGGCAACTGATAGGTCAGTCACTGACTGTGTGAGAGATACTGCACAATTGATTCATGCTTGGGCAATGTTCTGCCCCTTATAGACAAACAGTATATAGGCAAATTAAGAACTATGCCTAACTGGCATAGCTGAGCAGTACAGAGTTTGGGATGAGGACCCAGGGATTATTTAACCTACCAAAAAGAAATGCTCATAACACTGTGGATGTAGAATAATTCCACTGCTCTGAGAGTAAATAAGAACTTGAGCATCTTGTGATATTTAATGTTGGAGACAAAGTAATTACTCCCATCTTCTCTCAGCTTGTATGTGGCTAAGTGTAATCTTATACAGGCCATATCTCATCTCTGCACTTTCATTTACCTGCCTACAGTAGGGATAATATCCCTTGTTACTATCATCAACATCCCTTACTAAACATCCATTTTGGAGTTGATCTCCAGCCGCTTTTTGTAAATAATTCTGCAGACTAAAAGCACTGTATAATTGCTAAGCAAGTGTATTTTCCCTGAGATTCTGAAACAAGCACTCAGATCTGTAGTAAAATATTAACCAGTCCTCTGTGTGGAGAATTCCACAGTCCAGAGGAACTGGCACGAGTCTTTTCAAATCAGGTCATTCAGAACACAAGCTGGTCTTGTGTTATACAGTGCTGATGAGTTAGCCCTCAAACAGTGAGGGGTGGCCTGGCTCTGAGTGTGTGATGAGGAGCAAGACACTGAATGAAACTGTTAAATTTCCCACCAGAGCTGAAAGAGTTTTGTAACATGGAAGAGAAAAAGGAAACGCTAAAACAGTGTTTCAGACTGTAAATACTAACAGTCAAGAAAAAAAAAAAATAGAAAAATTAGCTTTATTTTTGATGTTAGCTTGTTCTTAAACAGCTTTCTCTTAACTTGGACAGAAATTATAAAAGATGAAATTACAGTATTGACATTTGAGTACTATGCTTTTTGTAAATACAAAATATGACAGTGATGCGAAAACAAGCTGAAAGCAGCAGATCACCCACAAGGTTTGTGTATTTGACAGTTTTAACTGAGCTTCTGCTGAGACTAGATTTTGAGAGGGGAGTAAATATCTCAGATGATTTCTAGCCTTTTAAAAATTAATTGTTCTTAGGAAATCAGCATTTACTTAACCAAAAGAAGTCCCCAGGCCAAAGTAAATTTTATCAGAGGTGGATAATGAAAGAATTTCATGTCATTCTTCTCTGTATACCTTGCTGTGTATCCCAGTGGAGATAAAGGTACCAAATTTGGGGTTTTGATAGATAGCTAATCACTATGGAAGGGAACATGGAAATTTACTGTTTAGGTGTCTAAAATAAACATGCAAGTGGCAAAAGTATTTGGGTTAGAACAATAGGTAATGAAGTAGACATGAAAACCAACACCTTTGGGGGGTTAGAATACAGTTCCATCAAAAATATTTTTCCTGAGTATTAAAACAATGGAACTGTCCAAGGAAAAAGAAGAGGCAAAAAGATCCCAACCCAACCTCAGGTCAGGATTTAGGATAGATTTTTTTTTACAAAGCAAAAAATGTACAGAAAATAATTGTTCTGGAGATGCTAAAGAACATCCATCAGAGCTAGCAAGCTCTGTGTTCACTGAAGGGAAAAATATTTCATTCCTTTGCCTTCATAAGGAAACAAACCAATGAAATATGTATATAAGATGAATCAATTTCCATTTCCTGTGAGGCAGAGCCATTCTCAGGAAGGTAGCTTACATATTGAAAGTAATAAAGCAGGTTGTATCAGCAAGGCTCCTTCCTTGTTTTGCCACAGGAATGTTGTTTAGCATTTCAAATACGTTATGGGAAAATAGAAAACCTTTACGATGCGGCCTAAGGATGCTAAATTCTTTGCAGATAGCACTTTATCTGTGGAAAAGCATATCCAAGAGAAGAGCAGACAGAGAGAGGTATACAAGTATTTGATTTAAAAAGCTTGTCCATATCCCTTTGAAATGTGTGGTGTGATCAACAAAGCTACAAAATAAAATCCTGTAAAAAAGTAATTGGGGAGATAGCACAGGGTGGCTGGAATAGCCTGTTCTTCACCCCTATAACCTAAGTACTATAGGCTGTAACCTTGATAGGCTGTTATTTAGAGGCTACAAGATGACAACTACTAAAATGTTGCATAAAGCTTTATTAAAAGGATAGCTGAAGGTCAGGGAAGTACAGAAAGATCTCAGAAAAGTGAAGGACATTTGATACTGCCACCTTATGAAGCATCATTAAGAACACTACTAAGGGTCCATTGCATATGTCAAAAGCCAAATGAGATTCAAATAAAAGGATCAAGGTTGGTGACGATGTGTGGGAGGGAGCTGTCTGAAGTGAAATAGGCCTAGAGGTATGGATGGATACAAAAATTCCACAGGACTGAGCTAAATTGTTCTTTCATATTGACAGTTATAGATAAATTTATGTGATCTCACAAATGCTATACACTGTTACAATTACTTAAAACTGAGTTCTAATTATACATTCCAAATGGTCAACTCAAAGGTCTCCCAAGCAGTAGTTACTTTCTTTCTGTCTCTCTTGTAAGACAGTAACTAGAAGCATCCTTTTGAGAATGTGTTTTCAAATGTCAGGTAATCAAAGCTTAGTTGTGCAGAGAGTGCAGAGATATAGCCCTTTTTTTTTTTTATTTTACAAGAACAAATGAAAATAATTACATTAAAGTAGCCACTCAAGGGAATAGCTCTGCTCATCAGTCTAATTGCAAGCAGACACTGTCTTTCCATCACAATAAATTCATGATGGTTCATTAGCTTCTATAAGAGGATGAAATGGATCATCCTGTTAACATTGACATTGTTTTAAATGGTTGATTTCACTATGTACGCAATGGAATTCTCATTATACCTGTACAACCAAAATAATTAATTAATTAAGGAAGTGTTTGGAAGACAATGGCAGAGAGGGAAAACCAGCATTTCTTACAGATCCCAGTTCTACAGCTTGACGGAAAGCTGAGAGGTTGTTTAAACAAACATGTCTTTGAGTATGAATGTGTTGAATTATCAGCACTCACCTGAAGGGTAAAAACTTTTTAAGTTATGGCAAATCAGTTGTTTTCAGTCACAGAAAGGGATAATTTGTTTTTTTCCCCTCTGCATGAAGAAAGTGTGTGTGTGAGAGAACAAAAATAGGGAAGCTGTGCTTTTAGTATTGTCATTATGATCACAAAAACATCCTTGAAGATATAGCACTGTTCTGGCATTTATACTGTAGATAGAAATGTTCCAGCCCTAGGGTAGCTGTTACCTAACAGGAGGGATGTGGTTATTATTTTGTTTTATCAGTTTTTCTTTCTCTCCCTTTTGCAAGGATTTAAACATGCTGTAGCCTCACTGAATCCTTCCATCCATTTCCCTGGCTGAGGCAGGCAATATACTTTGTGGATCTGATGGAGGTATTTTGTCACAGACCTGGCTCTGCATGCAAATTAGGGATGCTAACTAAGGAAGGGCAAGGAGAGAGGAAAAGCTAGTGTAACGTCAGAAAAAGAAATAGCAAGTACCTCAGCTCTTGTTCTGTCCTTAATTTTTCTTTTCAAAGAGTAGCTTTATTAACTTAACTGTTGGGTTTTTTTTGTTTGTTTGTTTTTTTTTTTTGTTTTTTTTTTTTGTCCTGCACCTCTGAGAAAGAAGAATCAAGGTCATTGTTTCCAATTTATACTTTAAGACTCTAACTTTTACCATAGATACAGAAAGCTAGTTTATTATTTATTTTAGAAGATAATCCCTGATCATTGTAAACTCAAAATACAACATAGCTCACTTATGACAAAGTAAAGTTATTTTGAGGATTAAGCTTCCATGTTACATTGCTAAAGCTCCTATATTTGAGTCTGTTCTTTAGCTCTATCACCTAGACTGATTGATATTTTCACATCAAGGAGGCAAAACTGCCACTCAGGTTTAAAATAAAGAAATAAAGATATTTCTTTTTCTGGTCTTATCTCCCTGCAGCTCCCTTCTGGCTTCTGGTCTGTTTTGATCCTATCTACTCCAAGGCAGCTCAACAAAAATTCACTTAGAAAATTTAGTTTCAGAATGCTGTCCTAGCCCCTGTTGGGAAGACTGGGTGCTCTGCCGTTGATACCAAGGTTGCCTCAATGTCAGGAACATGCACAAGTTCTGAGCTACTGCTGCCCATGCAGCAACCAGCAAAGTCTCCTGGGCTCTGTTGTGAGACTCCCTCAGGTGTGAGAGCAGAGACACCCACCTTATACCCTCCAGTGGGACATCCACCTCACACACTCGAGCAGGGATGCAGTGATGTCTCTTCTGTGCTATGATATCAAACAGCAGACATAGCTGACTGCTTTCTGGTGCCTTAGAAAGTCACTATACAAAGTGACCAAGACACCCCACCTGAAAATGAGATGAAAAAAAATGAGATGAAAACTGAATACTCTGTGTGGTCAGTATGTTACTGTGCCCCATGTTACACAACCCAACTCAGAGTTGTTCTCACAATGATCAAGAGAAAGACAGAAAGGTCTTTCTGAGAAAGCATGACTTTTCTTGGAGCATTAGGAACCAAGTTCTGCCCATTTTATCTCTGGGCAGCAGCTCTTTACTCAAGTGATGAAAATAATGATCTTCTCTGTGATACTGTATAACACAAGCGAAGACATGCAACAGCTATATGTGGACAGCCCTCATATTCTAACATTTTCTATGACAATAAATTCTTATGCCAGAACACAAAAGCCTCTGAGGTGTCCACCCTGTGAAAATAGTAGAGAAGAATAAAAGTACATTTACCAGTCTTGGATAAATAGTCATCACCACTCTGACAACTATTCCCACTTTGGTTTTGCGGTGTATAGTTGCAGGACCATACAAGCCAAAAGGGCTTACTGGCCTTTTCCTGACAAAAACATATAGAACGAGGCTTGCCATTGTTAGGGATCTATTGCATTCAAGATTTCTGCATGTTTTTTTGTTTACCAGGTCTTGAAATCATGAATAAAGTTGCTGGGCTTTTTGTCCAGGCAGGGGCATCGTAGGCTAGTGTTTAACTTGAATCTTCAAAAGATGCAATATTCTATAAATACCAGTCTCTTTGCTGCTCGCCATGCCCTGGAGAGAAGAAACAGCAACTGTGCTCTGCTTCTAGTCTGTGTAGTCAAGCCTACACTCAAATCCAGCTCTCCATGTAAAATGAGAGCAAAGCCATCCTTAACTAGGCATTGTAGACAGGCTTCCAACAAGCCTTGAGGTGTTGTATGAACGATTGGGTCTGTCCTTTCCCACAAGACAGGTCCAAGCGTACCTCCTTGCACTACAGACAGCTTGTGCTTGACCTCATGAGACACCCCATCCTGAGCTTGCCAGCTGTGCCTCCACTACAGGAAAGTCTGTGGGCAGTCTCTGTTTGGGCTTTGCCTTTTGGTACCATGTGTATGTAACATCAAGCTTAAATTGGTATCATGTAGGCATTAGTCTGTAAAACATACAGGGCTTCATCTGCTTTCTGTCCTTGTCTCCTAGGGTATGACACACATGCAATATAAAAACCCTGCCTGATGTGCTTTATGACATGGCCATTTTTTTCTCTCTACCTGATACTTTCCTCCAAGACAAAGTAAAGCTACCAAAATGACTGAAAAAAAAATATAATTTTGAGGCCCTCTAAAGCCTCATGCATTCTATGTCAAACCACAAGTTCCATAATGAACTCCATAATTATTTAATTCTGTGGAATTAATTAACATTGGTGCTCTCAACTTTTGTCACCTCACACTTTTTCTCCCTTTAGTAAAACTAATTGCAGTTCCTATCCCTGCCACCAGCGTGTCACAAGTTATGAAGTGCACCCGCTAACTGCAACTCAAGAAACAATACTGTTTTGTTCACTTCACCTGCAATCCATGAATTATGGGCCTGGGTGATTTCTAACACTCTGAACAGATTTATAAAAATGTTGCAAGTAGCTTCTCAAAATACCTGTTGATTTCATTGTAATGGACAGTCCTGCCTCATTCTAGTCACTCAGCTACTCTACAGCAACTCACTTTACCTACCAGTGCACCTTTGTGTATTTGTGATTTTCCATCCTGTGCAATAGGATGGGAACGAAAAGGCTCTTTTTGTTGTTGTTGCTGATATGTACATGAATTTTGGCCAAGGGGAGAAAATGCTTGGATCTGTTATGATGTGAACCCAGTGCCAAATGCTAAGTATTACAAGATGATATAATGAAAAAACTCATGCTCAGGACTGTCCATGGAGTATTAATTTGAATGCTAACAGGGACTTGAAGTTGTGGAGGGGCCCTAGGGTGATTCAGAGTTGTTATTCTCATGCCAGACTCACTCCAAAGACATTGCCTTTTATTGCTGATACCTTTAAACAGGGAAGCAAAAATCAGGCCCATGGCACTGGCAGTGACTGTCACTGGAGAAACAGGGCACTGATAAAGTAAGGTTTGTTCATATTAGACCTCCAGAGAGAATGGTCACTCAAAGCCTCCTTCACAACTGGGGTTACTTCAGCAAGGACACTGCACAGGAGAAAAGGAAAATGCAGTGATCACATGTCCTTGAAGCTCCATATGCATTTGAGAGCCAGTTTCTGGGGAAAAATATTAATGATGGATGATACTGAAAAAAAAATCAGAAGAATTATTTTGACCCAGGGCATCCAGTTCTTAATCCCTAGCTCAGCTGTTGCAACATCCGTTGGAAGACTTAATATGAAATCCACGCCTGGTGATGTACTAAACTGTCACTGAGGTATGCCAGATACCAAATATTTAATGAGTTTGTCCTTGTGTTTTATGGGATACAAAGAAATAACCTACTTTTTGCCCTGATTAAGGGTAGGAAGTGACTACTTTTCAGTGTTGCATCTTTTATCAAAAATAACAAAAAATATTTAAAATCCTGTAGATGCTAGACATGGAAAATTAAAGTTTTGATGAATAAACTTATCTCCAATTAACTTAAGCTGTGCAAAGCCTTTAGATGAGACACTGAAATGTTTTTCAGACACTAAGTTAATTTGGTGAAGTCTAGTAACAGTATCAGATTTTTTGGAAGAACCTGATTTTCATGTTACAGATGTGTCATGAACTAATCATTCCGGTATAATTAACTGCCTGGTGAAATGTCTCATTAGTGTGGGGAGTTACTGATGAATAATTTGTCATATTCTAATTATTCCTTTCTCTGCCCCCCCCTCAACCCCCCTCCCCCTTAAAAATACATAATTATAAGCATTTAGGAAGTCAGTTGCATGGTGCTGAAAATCTACCTCATAATTTAGATCCTTCCAGATTTTCTGAAGAGCAGTTTATGCTAAGTGCAGAGACTTATCATAGCTGTGGAAATAGCTGTTCTATAATGTTGCAGCACTCAACAAGGTGCACAAGGGCCTGCAAATGCCTTGGCAAACTGGGGGACTTGGCGGTCCCAAGAAACTGCTTCTGTGTTTTCCTTTCCTCTTCTATTTTTATTCTTATTTAGTTTGCAAAATTTATGGAAGTGGGGACAAGGAGTAAATAAAAATGGCTTTGTGTTGTGTTTCCTTATATACAAGACCTCCCACAGTGAGGCATTTGCACACTACTACAAATATAGCCTTGTAACAGCTTCACTAAAACAGCATTATTAATTAATTTTCTATCTTTGAGAGTTCTTATACAATTTGAGAGGTACTATACACAAGGAATTCACAACAGTTTTTCAATAAAATTTGTGCCAAAAGAAGAGAGAAATTTCAAGGCGTCTAACTACCTGGAGAAGGTACAGAGAGAGGCAAGTAAGGCCAGGTGACTGTGCATGGAAGGCCAACAGTTTGCAGGTCATCTGACTCTAGGGAAAGCTAGTACTGGTCAGTTCTGCTGGTGGAACTGTGAATCTCAGCATCTTGGAGCAGGATTCCTTAAGGGTATGCTTTCTTTAGTTTATCTCCTAAACAAGTGGATGAGTTGAGTATTTGCTCCTTCTAGTCGCACTGCAAATGAAGGTAATTTTCTTTCTCTTTATTCCTCTTTTTAAAACATGAAAGAAATGGTTAGGTCCTGTGATTCAAAACAAAATTAATAACCCCTGGATGTATTGTCCAAGAAACAAATAAACATATTTTTTATTTTAATATAAAAAAAAAAAAAAGTGTTGCTGTTGTGGTTTTTTTGTTAGTCCCTTGCCTTAGGATCAGTGTGGATGACTTCAGAGTATTCATTAGATCCATCTCTTTTTTCCCAAATTGACATTAACTTCTGTCACCATTTTCAGTCTAAAAGCTGTTCAGCATGCTTCCACAATGTAAAATGGTTCTCCTAAAGTCTCACAAGTCTCCTCTTCATTATTATCACAACGACCCTGTCCTTTTAATAGCCTGAAGAGGGAGAAAGAGCATTTTACTTCTAAATGTCCCCTTTGTAATTTTGATGAGCACAAAATCCTAAGAAAATTATGGAGCATTGCCCTCTAGCTGCTTTTTGTGTTAGCCATAGTCCTCATTTTGTGTTCTGTCATTGCCTGAGAGTTCTGGGGTGATAATAATTCAGCTCCAACGTATGAAGCAGAGAGCGCCTTCTGTGAGCTCTGACAGTCTCTCTGTTGTTTCCTATTGGTTTTTTAATCACTCTTCCATACTTTCAGGTGATTCTGTGTTTTTCACCACCCCCGACATTTTCATAGTCAATTTGGGAATGCAGTAAGTGAAAACACAGTGGAACGGAAAAACAGCTGGTGAAGAGTAGGAAAGTCAAAAGCTTCACTCACCCGCTTTTCTGCACACATTTAATCTTTGAGGAGGAATTACGTGTTGTGAGGCAAATGCACAGATCACATGGGGAAATGCTTTTCAGCTCAAATTCATCAGGCATTCCAATACCTGTGCTCTGAATGGTACAGCTACAGACTCAGTTCCCTGGAATCATCCCTCTTTGTATTCAGTGTGTTGTGGCAGACCGTGCAGCGACAGAAGAAAGGCAATTTCTGTAAAATATTTGGGGTGCTTTAGGAAGAAAGCACAGTCATGCTATTAAAAGAAAAGAGCAGGATGTAGGCAGGCTTTATTCTGAAGCTGAGCCATAATGTTTTAGTGTGACTTCAGTCTCTGTACTGATTACTGGAACCCACTATGTTTTATTTTCCCATCACAAAATTAGAACAATGGTGCAACCCTACTTCATAACAAGCTTTTGAGAATTACTTTGTTTGTAAAGTTTATTGAACTGGGAAATGGACAGACTACACCATTATCCTCCCTGCATCCAAATCCCTCTTCAGAACCTACTGTATCTTAGAAATCACCACTCTTAATGGCTAGAATGACAAATGGAATACCAGAGTTTTTTTTTTTTTTTTTTTTTTTTTTTTTTAATTTCTCAGTGTTTAAATGAAGTTCTTTAAGCGAAATAACCGACATAAACAAACAAGCGTTAATGCAATGACCTTTGTGCATCTTCCTCTCCTTTACTATTGTTTGTTTTATTTCAAAACACCCTTTTTTTCTGGCAGGGACTGTATCTGTTCACACAGCATCTAATAACACAGTGAGTTTATAATGTGAACAATGAACTGCTGAAAAAGATTACACAGAAGATTTTTCATCACGTGAAATACCTAAGGCTCCCAGTCAAGCAAATATCACCCTCAAAGACAGAATTTAAATCAATGCTGTCCCCAGAAAGGATAAATTTAAATGCAGAGTTGAGAATTTTCCCAATGGGAGGCTCAGATGCTCTTCAAAGCTTTTCTTCTTTCCTTCTCCAAGAAGGAAAAATCCTGAAGTTCAGAAGTGCACAGAATTGTTTGTGTCAGGTGTTAGAGGTGGGTGCTGTTCCTGGCTGTTGCAGGCTCCGGCTGTATTTGGGGCAGTGAATTAATGTCAAACAGCAGCTATGACCCTAGCAGTGAAACCTGCGTTTAAATGCAGGCTGTCATACTTATATGAATGATTGGCTGATGTAATACGAATTGTATTATGTGGAAGGCAGATAAGAAGATAGCTGCACGTAGCTTTTCTCCTTAAATAGTCAAGTAACTTATTCTTCTAATCTTTGGGAATGCTTAAGATGTTATTCTAAGAAATAAATAGGCATTAAATAATTTCTTGAAGTATCCTCCTGACTGTAGTTTGAGGCTTTGCCAATATACTTGAGAATAAATGCCATCCTGGTTTATCATTACTGCAAGTAGTCTGTTTGCTCTGGAAATTCCATATCCTAGGGTGAACCATGAAGGTTTTATTTATAGTTTCAATATGAAAGAACTTCCTCAGGTGATGGGATAATCTTTAATAGTATTAATAGCTGGGAAATAAGCAACAGAACCTTATCGGAGACTGAATTCTACCTTGTACCTGACAATTTGCTGCATGTCTATATAGACAGAATACAATTTATTTTTCATTCTCTTTTGTATTTTGATTTACAAGTTGGAATTCTTTGTCACTCCTCCACTTAAGAAACCAAGAATATTAAACTGAATTTTTTGGCAGTCTTGATGAAACTTTTAAAAAACATTTCAGTTAGAAGCAATCCTGCTTCTGTAGTTTATATTACCTATAGTTATTTCCCACTTTTTTGCTGTGGAAACAAATGTCATATCAAAACCAAAAGACTGCATTCCAGGTACAACAGATACAGCACATGATCCCTTGAGAACAAAAACACACTGGGAGAGGGTTTTGTCTGGCAGTCAACTGTTCTCTGGACTCTGTAGTTTGGCCCATTTGTGGGCACCACAGCACTAAAGACTGAGAACAAAGATGAATTTCAACCATTTTTAATTTTTTTTTTTTTTTTCCAACTGTGGATACGTATGGTTTAGGACAGCTTAAATTGTCCTTCAACTCATTCCTGTCAACCCATGGCCCTTGGGATCTGATCTGAGAGAAGTGGCTTGGGCATTACCTCAGTCCTTCTCCACAGGGAGTTTTACCTGCAGAGAAAGGACAGTCAAGGAGGCAGTTTGACTAGTTTCATCCTGCTACAGGAGTGGTTCACAGCACACATAGAAGAACTGGCTTTTGTCTTTCTGACCTGAAAACTTCTTGTTTGGTTCTGCTGGGTACTGTTCAGCTGACAAGAAAGTAATGTAGCGGTTTCTTACTCCACAGAAATGAATCAACAGCAAATATTATTAATTCAAATAGCATAACAAATTTATCAAGTATCTTTAGTTAATAAGACAGAAAAATTTGAAGGGAGATACATCTTTCCTTCTGTAAAAAACTTAGAATGAAATGTATGTAATTTTCATTTCAAATTCATGATTCTTTCAAAGTACAGGTTAAAGTGATAAAAAGGACATTCAACCAGAAAAAAGACCCTACCCACCCACCTCCCAAAAAGCCACAATAAATATTTTTCTTGAAGTTGACAAATGCATGTGAGGTTGACTTGAAAGAATGTATATTGACAGGTTTGTTTCTGCCAGTAAATAATAGGAAAAAAAAGTCAGAAAGGAGAGTTTTAGTTCTCCTTCTTTCTTGGCTTCACTAGGTCATGTTGTCAAGGTTATATCTTAAACTTCTTTGACTGTGCCAGGTGATTAAACTCTCCAAGCTGGAAATAATTCTTTTTATCACCTTCATGTATTGCACTGAACCCCCTTCCTTGCCTTTCAGTTCTCTGTTCCGTAACTATTAGGTCCTATAGTTTCAGGTAACATATCCTATCAGTTGTTGCCTTCACCAGTTTTTGTGGCAGGGACTCCCCAGAGCATGGAATGTACCCTACTAGCTTCCAGCAAGTCCTGGTGCACCTAAGCAATGTGCAGCATGTTGGTCTTTTCATTTCTTGTAGAGCCTTAGCTATAAAGCTTGACTAATTTTTTCAAAGACGCTAGAAATTATATGGTTATAAATAGTTATGCAAATTTTATAACCACAGTAGTTTACTGAAGAGTATAGGCTCATTGAAATGAAGTCATTATTTTTTTGTACAATGAGGTCTCACACTGTGAGGTGTTCATCAGTCATTCAGGCTTTACATTAAATATAACATTTAAAGGTATGATGACATAGAAGAAATATTTCTATTTTCCGTAGAACAATTGACCATTAATTACAAAGGGTGCATATATATATAATGGGCTTTCAGAATTCTCCATGCTATTACTTTTTTTTTTTCTCCAGAAAACAGAATTAAAAAGCAGGGTGTTTTTTATTTTTTTTTTTTTTTTATGACTAGTGAGATTTGCGTTACCACTTGTCATTCTTTAACCCCAGACAGCAATTATGTACCACACAACCACTTGCTCACTCCCAGACGGTGAGATGGGGAAGAGCACAGAACAAATGAGAAAACTCATGGGTTGAGATAAAGACTGTTCATAGGTAAAACAAAACCCACATGCAAAAGCAAAGCAAAACAAGGAATTCATTCACTGCTTCCCATCGGCAGGCAGGTGTTCAGCCATCTCCAGGAAAGCCTGGCCCCATCACGCATAACAGTTACTTTGGAAGATAAACAGCATAACTCTGAGTGTCTCACACTTACTCCTTCTTCTCCCAACTTCATATGTGGAGCATGATGTCATATGGTCTATGGAATATTCCTTTGGGATCAGCTGTCCCAGCTCTGTCCCCTCCTAACTTCTTGTATATCCCCAGCCCACTTGTTGGGTGAGTGGTGTGAGAAGCAGAAAAAGGCTTTGACTCTGTGTGAGCACTGCTGACCAGTAATGAAAACATCCCTGTGTTACCAACACCATTTTCAGCACAAACATCAAAAACATAGCCCCATACAAGTTACTATAAAGAAAATTAACTCTATCCCAGAGAAGACCAGCCCACCACTGCTGGCTACAACAAAGAGGTCTGCAGACTGAAGATGGATCTCAGGAGTGAAAATGGATCTAATATAAACCACCCCCAGAGACTGTGTTTGCAGCAGGAGAATTTGGTATATAATGCAGAGTGGGAGCAATGTTTTAAGTGTGGAAAAGGACACTTAGAGGAGTTTGACTAGCTTTGCTACATGTAGCTCCTTTACATGAAAAGCATTAGACTCTCAAGTTCTCTCCCTATAGATGAGTTGAGAATAATTATGAACTACGTCTTTTTTTTTTTTTTTGCTGCACATCAAAATTTTTAAATATGAACTTTGGCTTTAAGTTTGTCTTTATGTGTGAATATTTTCACAGTATGTTTCTGTACCCTACAGGGAGATTGATAAATGGTGGAAATAATGCTAGCGCTTTCAGAGTATGACATATCTCTGGTGCTTGCTTAATTGTCCCTTCTCCCAAACCACCTACGTTTACTAATCCAAATAGTTGTGCTGTTCCTAATGGTTTTGTTTGGTATTCCAAGCTGATCTTGCATCAAATTATGTGCTTGCTTGCTTGTTTGTTTTCTACAAAAGTTCTCTTGCAAATTAGCAACAGTTAATGAGGAGTTAAACCAGTCTCAAAATTGACTATCAAATTCACTCTGTAAACAAAAAAAAAAAACAAAAAAAACCCCACAAAACCAGACCTTTAGAGGGAATTCACTGTTACAGAAATATACCTCAGGAGGGGTGGCTATCAGGGACAAAAATTATGAAAAGTATTTAATAAATAACAAAGCCCAAATCAGAGCTTTTTTTAATCTTTCCAAAAATAAGTGCTTCCCTTCATTTCACTGCGTCGTGCTATGGGATTCATTATTAGCATTTAGAAGTAAATATATATTCTTTTTGTTTTATAATTCATTGTGGTGCTCCCAGTGGAATCACTGATGTTGAATGTAGGAAGGAAAGGTGAAGTTACCTATAACTGTCTGGCAACATGCATCTTAACATTTGCTCACTTGAATTACTGTGAACTGGATTAGATACAGAATCATCTGGAAAGGAATGAACTACAGAATTTGTCTGAACCGTTGTCCAAACCTGGAACTGCTGATCTCCATTCTCTAACATACATAGAAGTTTACAAGTCTTTAATACTTCATTTTCTCTTATTTTATTTGTCAGAGAGGTCAAAACATGGTGGAACACTTCTATCAGTGCTGCTAGGCCTATCCAGAACAGAAATGCACTAGAAACCTTACTTAACTACTCTTTAATCAAGAAATCCAGATACGTTTCAGCATATAAAATATACACTGGACGTCGTGGAAGATGAATACTGATGGTGTCATGTAACATTTAAGCCTCATTTTGCAAAAGACAGAGATCTAGAGAGAGTTTTCATAATCATGTAAACTCCTCAGCCTTGAAGCAAATCGAAAATCTAGATCCGTTTGAAGATTAATTGTTGAATTAAAATCCTACCTTAGAAACAACCACAGGATTTTTATTACGAAATAAATTTTTTTAGAGTGTTTGCCAGTTTAACTCAAATACCTTTCACAGCTACTGTTGGCAAGATCAGTTTCTGAAGAAAAATCTGTCTTTTTACTTTCCAGTTATGAGTGAGCTGTGACATAAAGATTTTCTGCAACAATTTCTGCAGCACTGCTTCAGCTTTCTCATACATGTAGTTTATAGCTATTTCAGATGCTCAGTATATAAAGCAAAAATCTAATACTTAATGTAAGGTTTTGTGTTTGAAAACAGCATCTTGAGCCCTGGTTTTAAACTTCTTGAGGATAGTTTGGTAGGAATCTTCTTCCCTAACTTGAGTTAAAAAAAAAAAAAAATGGAATCACACAAAATGCAGTATAGATTGCATTTCCAGATTTGGCAGCTTGTGCGTCACTGAAAAACTTCTCTTTGGATTAATGAATCATAGACAGTATAAACTTAACATCTCTTCCAATCTAGATTTCTCTATTGTTCAGCTGAAAAAGTTTGAGTATCAGAGATGTAATATATAAACCCAGGTCATGGACAATAGGATTATATTTTTATTAATGGAGAATTTACAGAGAAAAACAACAACATGAACAACCTCAAGAGCATTAACTAAGCAGTCCAGCAACTTTGTTTGGGAAAAAAAAGGTCATTAATCAAAATTAAGAAACTTATAATTCTGAAGGAACCTCAAAATATGACAAAAAACATATTGTGAGCTAATTAAAAAAGAAAAAAATCTATATTTCAATCTGATATATTTTGTAATTTCATTTTAGTAGGAAATATCTCTGTTTCAGATTGCTGAAATCAGGTAACTTGTTTTCATCCTTTCCCCCTCTTTCTCACTTTCTCTTTCCTTTCCTTTCACAGAAAAACAGAATGGTTGAGGTTGGAAGGGAACTCTGGAGGTCACTTCTTCCAACTGACCTGTGCAAACAAGGGCCACCTAAAGCAGGTTGCCAAAGACCTTGTCCAGATTGCTTTTGAATATCTCCAAGGATGGAGGCCGCACCTCTAGCGAACCTGTGCCAGTGCTCAGTCACCCTCCCAGTAAAAAAGTATTTCCAGATGTTCAGAGAGAACATCCTGTGTTTCAGTTTGTGCCCACTGCCTCTTGTCCTGTCACTGGTTATCACTGAAAAGAGCCTGGCCTCAACTTCCTTTCTTCCTCTCTTCAGGTGTTTAGTTACCTTGCTGAGAACTTTCTGAAAATTCTCTTCTCTGGACTGAACAGACCCAGCCCACTCACCCTTTCTTCATAGAGAGTTGCTTCAGCCCCTTAATCATCTTTGTAGTCTTTTGCTGAGCTCTCACCTGTATGTCCATATCTTTCTTGTCC
The DNA here is from genome assembly GCF_000691845.1 of Merops nubicus. NCBI lineage: Eukaryota > Metazoa > Chordata > Aves > Coraciiformes > Meropidae > Merops > Merops nubicus. The sequence goes on along the minus strand of NW_008625261.1, from coordinate 13,474 downwards.
TCTAGGCTGGACACAGCACTCCAGGTGTGGCCTCACCAATGCTGAGTAAAGGGGAAGGATCACCTCTCTTGACCTTCTGGCAGCACTTCTACCATTAGCACTCTTTGTTGCAAGGGCACGTTGCTGGCTCATGTAAATGCTAGCTTACTCCTTTTTCCCCTTTCCTTTTTCCTTTTTTTCTTTCTCCAGAGAATGAACCAAAACAACCCTTCAGCTTTTACAGAAATTTCAATTCCTTCTCTAAAAAGGCATTGACTTGATACTTAATTATTATCTGAGTAGATTGATTTAGCTTTAAGGATACTCAAAATTTCAAACAGTGCATTAGCACTCTACCTACAGGCAAGTGCTTCAGCTGTGTCTCTTACTAACTCATAATACTCTGAATAAAATGTGTGCTCTAGACTGTGACTGGTGACTAGATAAATCAAGTGGTCTTAACTCAGGGACTTGATAGATCTCATTTGTCATATAGGTCACCTGTTTCAATCTCAGATAGCACAGCTGACTTCATGAATGTAAGTTACAAGTATCAGTTGACTCTCTAATGGCCTATGGAAAATAACTGAGCTTATTTCGGTCTAGGTTTGAGTCCTTACATCTCAGAAATGTAGGCACTGGAGAAAATTACATTTGTATTCTCTTCACCTTGACGACTGGAGAACAATTAAACCTAGTTTTAACTTACTGAAAAAAAAAATCAGAAACAAAACTCAAAGCACTGCAAATTTTTACTAAGACATTTTTCCAAATTCTTGGAAAGGATCTTCTTTGCTCTTAATTTAATGATTTGTTGGCGGATATATGATTCAACTTCTGTGTACATCTAAGCTGACATGGTATAATTTATAGAAATGCCAGTGAAATATCCCAAACATAAATGAATGAACAATTCCCATGTAATTACCTCTGTGCTGTCACTTTTCTACGTGTGCTCAGTGTATTAGTGCATAACAAATGGAAAACCCTCCTGTAATCAATATTTCTTGTCAAGCACAACTATATTGCCATGGACTTATTACCATGTTATTCCTTCTGATTCTTTTTTCTACTTCTTTAATTAATCTAAGTGCATTGCATTACTATTCCTAACATATAACACTGCAGCTTAGGTTGGATCATTAGCAAATTCTGAGCAGAGGGACTCCTTTATTTTGCAACCTGTTTTTAACAGGCTTGGTATCAAGCCATATAATTTATAACACACTGTGGGAATAGAAGCTCGTTGAGATTCTTGTTAACACAACATGGGCACAAGCTGTGCTGGATCGATTCATTTTTGTGTGGTTAATGTATATCAGAAGAATAATGGCTGGATTTACTGAAGTGCTGCACTGAATCATTGAATGTACAGTTTTGTGATGAGCGTTTTCATCAGTGTAAGGCAGTGTCTTATCAGACTGCCTAGATTTATCTTTGTGATAGCTGGCTGTTCTGTACAGTGCATTTTCTCTATGAATCTGGAGAAGGTGATCTTTTTTCATCAATCTTTCAAGATCATTCCATTCAGGAATAGATGTAGATTAGAGATCTACCACAGGTCTATAATCCATATTGTCCCCTCAAAATTGTCTCTTAGCTGCTGTTTGGTCTTTATTTCTGTCAGCGCACTGTTGTCTATAGTGTTTGATAGCTTAGATCTCCAGTTTACTTCACACCCTCTTCATTCATGCTTGCTACCTGTGTTCCCTGTGTTCCCCTGTGTACCTGTCTGTTCCCAGGATCTTTTTGGAATGAACTGAATACTCTAAAGCCAAGAGAAAACAGTAGTTTCACCATTAAATAACTTTATATACCCTTTCTACCATGCCCACACTTGTGGAGCAAGTAGCCATGGGGTTGCACTGGGAAGCACCCCTCTGGCAGGCTGCAGCATGACCATGAGGCTACCTCAGGCACTTTTGTCTTCAAGGGCCACAAAAATAGTCACAATATCTCGGGGTTGCAAGACTTCTGTGTAAGATGAAAGCAAATCTAAGGCCAAGTACTGTGTTGAATAAATACAGACAGCCAGGTCCTATCTATGAAGCTACCTGTGAAAGTGTGGATGTGGAGGACTCTGAGCAAGGGAGCCTGAGATACGGGTTGAAGCTCTTTACCTGATAAACAAACCTTCACTACGAGAAACCAAACAGTGGTAGTTCTTTCACAGGTTTGGATCCAGGCTTCCTATGACAGCCATGCCAATGTAGAATTCTAAGGTCTGGATCTACATCTCACCCCTGGGACCACACTGAGAATTTAAGAAAGAAGCTGTAGATGTTCCAAAACGCACAGGAGGCACTTCATGTAACAGTCAGCTGAATCCCAAGTCACTGACTCCTGATAGATCTTATTTATTATTATTAGTACGATTATTATTATGTGAAAAGAACATATTTTTAAATTTCAGCTTGAATTACTTTAATTTTAAGGGTGTAGAAGAGTGCTGAGCCAAAAATGTACAAACATAAAAAACCTGTATGAAATCTTTTCTTGTTCATTCATCTGACACAGCAGATATATTCATCCAAAACTTTTCTCCAGACTAGGGGAGTTTCCAACAGACAGGTAATCTCATAAAAGTATATAAGTAAGAAGCAAATTTTGCATGTCTATGCAGGATGGAATTTAATGTTACTGAGAGATTCAGAATCATATCACAATCATCTTTTGATTTCACATCATAATTTGTGAAATGTGCTATTTTTTCCTGGTGCTTGCAGATGAGTTAGCATTGCTTCCACCTTGCTCTAAGTTAATGATGCAGAAATGTTAAGAAAAATATGCAGACAACAAATACAGTTTGTGGAATATTGAGCAGAATGGCTGAAACTCAGTAAGCCAATGGTCTGCTTTACTGTATGAAGCAAGACAAACACTGCAGCCCAAGGCTTGCAATAATCCATACCCTCAAAGGTATTTTGTCTGGCAACAAAGGGCAAGAAGCATATAAAATGCAACAATTCAACTAGCAGATTTTGGCTATCATCTCCCTTTGAAACTTATCATAGGTCTCTGTTTAAGGGCTCTCAATCTTCAGTATAGACTAGAACTGTATGTAGAGAGAAAGAACACAGAGAAGCGTATCATCAGGGCACAGTGAGGAAAGTAGTAGAAAGAGTTCCAGTGCCTCTGTCTAAGGAACAGGTTGGGCCACCATTGACCTACGGGGCAACACGCTGTGAGAAGGCACATACGAGGGAGAAAGGTCTAGGGAATGCATTCCTGTGATCGTCAAAAAGAAAAGGGACTAGAAGGAGGACTGTAAATATTTTGAAGATCTGGTAGACCTGAGCTGAGGAAAGTAGAAAGGCTGCAGTTAACTACAGTAGGAACAGCACGGGCTTATGAAGTGCCACCAGAGAAATAACAAGTGAACACTGAACTCTGGAGAAATTATCTTTCAAAGATGGTGACGAACTCTGGCACCAGCACAAGCAATTGTCATACAGAAGAAAACTCAGCAGCTGGTGAAATGAGGAGCATGGTGCAGGTTCTGGGTGGCTGGCTGCAACTGCTAATTGGTGTTTCGGCTGGATAAGGTCTCCAAAGCCCGTGCTCAATGCAGGCTGCTCCTGCAGGGGACTGTGTTTTAGTTCTGCTCTCAGCTCTAAGTTAGTTTTCAGTTGCCACCCTAGGCAGAGTAATGCTGATGTTATTCTTCCATATAAGATTTGCTGTTCACTCTAAAGGTTATAATCCTACAATGAACTTTTCTGAAGAGCTTAAGACATTTACTATATCATATTAAAATGTTTCTCCCATTTTCCCTCTGCAGAAGTTACTGAATCCTTAAAATTTAATTATTGTCAGTGCACTAAGGATGTAGATATTTCTATAGACAAATAATTTGGGCAATATTTACATATAAAGCATCCAGAGAATGTTTTAGTTTGTTTACTTGAGGTTTCCATGGAAAGCACTAAAATATATTGTATTTCAGAATATTTGCATTATACTTTGAACCTGTTTATTCCAGATTTATGTTCAGTGTTTCTTGAAAATCTTATAAGAATCAAATTTTAGCCTTGAAACTGATTTTTAACTTTCTGCCATATTCTATATACAAAACTGTGAACTTTTTCATATAAGTAATTAATAATTTCTGTTTCTTTTTTACACTCTTAGATAGGGATGTTTTTTGCACATGTAAAGCCTTACTTCACTTTTAACTTATCCAGTTAAAAAACTACAAGCTCAGTTAAATAAACAGGAAAACAAGACACATTTTGCTGAAAAATATCTGCCTCTACAGACAAGTCATTATGTTGCTAAAGCACAAGGGATGGTGGAAACAACAACAAAATGGAAAGAAGTAGATTATGGCACTAGAAGCAAGGTATTTATTCTGAAAAATGGAAATCCACATTGCTTCAAACATTTCTATTGTGAATTGACCCAAACATTCAGGAGACAGTGAAAAGATGATATATGATCTCATTTTATGGGAAACATGATCACTGCATACATGTCAAGATATATCTTCAAACTCCATTTCAACCATATTACTGGGTTTTGCTTTACTAGTTTTTGATGCTGTACTTTAAACGAAAATTTACAAAAGGATCCGCACAGAGGGTACAGGATAATTTATTTAAGTGCTGTTACTTAAATAGAAGCACTCTAGCTGCAAGTTCACTTTTGTCAAAGAGCAAATTGAATGCAATCAATATCTAACCAGAATGGAAAGCAGTGGGTGCATGGGGTCCCTGGTGAATACCCAGGTGTGGGAGAACAAGGCTGTTAGACCTCAGGTCAATTCACAAATATTGTGGGAAGAGCTGGAGGATTCATCTAGTAGCATGGGCAAGTGATAAAAGGGATCATAGAAGCTATGATAAGATAGGGAAAACATCTTTTCCAGACTCCAAATACATGACTGATTTACTTCCCAAAGAACAGCTACATAGAAATAAAAGCTAGTGATTACACCTAGGAAACAGGTAGATTTACACTAACCCTGAGTTACCTGAGTCTAGGAAAGAGCTTTCTCAGAAGCTTTAAGACATGCAAACTAAGGAGCTCTTAATTACAGCTAAGCCATTTTGTAGTGCTACTGTGTCATCATCCGAAACACCAGGTACCTTGCTGCTTTGGTACAGCTTGAAAACAGTTCCTTATTATTCCTTCTACTGATTACGTAAATGTTTGTTGTCATTGTACTAAAATGGGATTCTTCCAACCCCCTTAATAATTTTCTTAATCTCTACCAACATTAACATCTAACAAAATGTGTATTCGATATATTCAGGAACTTAATACTGAAGGAGTCAGGAGTGACTTCAGATGCCTCTATTTCTGTGCCAGATAGCCTGAAGTTATGGTAAAATTTTTGAGAAGGTGCTGACAATCAGCCTTTAAAGTTTCTAATTTTAAGCATTCATAATTACACTTTACCTTTTGGGGAAGCCCTTGTAACACTAACACATTTTGCTTCATATGCAGGCACCTCTTTCCACAGGACTGTATTACGCTGATCTTGTGGGCTCTATCTGCATGAATGAAGCATCTTTCCTGAACATTTGTTCATGCAAAAAGAGATCTGCGCAAACATTTCAAGGAATGTGAAAATGATACTTGAATTCTCTGTGCGCTAATAATAATTTTGTTGTGCAGTCTGCTATGAACAAGTTTTTTAACGTTGACACAGATCGCTCCCATCTTCTTCAGTATCTTCTGTCTTATGATGATTGCTATTTTTCACATTTCAGCTCACATGTGGTAAACAACTGGGTTTTTTTGCAGAGTCACAGAATATTATAGTTTAGCTGGAGCTCCTGTACAGGTGTGATCTCGCTTTTGCCATATCCCTACATTTCAACAAACAACAGGATGTGCAAAAGTGTCTTTTAGGAAAACAACAGTAACATTTCCAAAACATTGCCCTTCATGTGTGGAGATTAAAATCGCCCCTTCCTTTCCTATGAGTGCCACATTAAACAACAGGTGATTCAGCATGGTGCATAGGATGCAATTGAGAGACTGGATTTTTTTTTTGCAAAATCTCTAAGTGAGCATAAATCCTGCAGTCCCTGCAAGAGGTAGGCAAATACCATGGCGGATGTGAGCCACAATCTGAATGACTCTAACCTCCTGCAGCTGTTTTATCTTCTGCACTATGAGGAGCTACACAAATGCAGCTCTCTGCTGAGCTGCTCATCTATGACTGTGGTGAGAATCATTGTTATAATGGGCAGTAAGTGTTCACATTTGATTGGTTTCCCTATTTTATCTGCAGTCTCCATTCCCATCTAACCATAAGCTACATAAGGCAATGAACATGTGTGATTTTTGAGTGGTTAAAGCTATTTGGATTTCAGCCTTGTGCCCCATAAATTGCTCAGGCTGTCCATAATTGGCTGGCAATGCCCAGCCTGTCATCCCTTATTACTTAAAAGGGATTGTGAACACAACACTTCAAATGGACAGCAGGGGCAATGATGAGGGGTAACTGCCTGTGATCATGTCATGCACTGCAGTAAAAGGGGCTTGGAGTGTTGTCACTTGCTGCACAACATTGTTGTGCAGTAGGAGCCATAGGCTTTGGATAATGTTGTCTTGTTGAAGTGCCTGAAGTCTCTAGGCAGAAGGATGTAGAAAAGCTGTGATCAGTGTTGCTCTAAATGCCATGTGCAATTCTTATTCTGTTAAGGCTGCTAGCAGGAACAGTAAGTCTATGTTAAGCTGTAGGATTTTTCAGTTATATTGTACTTTACCTATATAGGGGTCCAAGATGATCATCATAATCTCATATCCTCCAATATGTCCCTGAATGCCCACTGTGATATGAACTGCAAGAGCCACAAATTAACAGAGGAGGAAGAATCCAGCAGCTGCACTTTGATCTGCACTTCTCAGGAATAGTAACTGGCATTGTAGATGATTTTCCATGCAGCAATATCAACCCCCCTGTTGTTAAACCCCATGTTGTGCTTGTGCAGTGGCCCATAAGGCCTTTATGAGATTATTTTACTTGCCCTACCATCAACTGGATCAGCAAGTAGGAACATCTCTATAGATAAAGGTAATTTGTCTGACAGGTTTGCATTAAGTTGTAGGGCACTGAGGTGGGATGGGACCTGGTAGTGGCAGACCTTACACAGACATGCCCCTCACTACAAGAAGGACATTGAAGTGCCAGAGCATGTCCAAAGAAGGATAACAAAGCTGGTGAAGGATCTAAAGCACAAGTCTTATGAGGAGCAGCTGAGGGAACTAGGTTTGTTTAGCCTGCAGAAAAGGAGGTTCAGGAAAGACCTTACTGTTCTCTACAACTACCTGAAAGGAAGTTGCAGTGAGGTGGGAGTCAATCTTTTCTTCCATGTAACAAGTGATATGAGTAGAGGAAACAGTCTCAAGTTGTGTCAGGGGAAGTTTAGATTAGATATTAGGAAAGATTTCTTCACTGAAAGTGTTCTTAAGCATTGGAACAGGCTGCCCAGGGAAGCAGTGGAGTGACCATCCTTGGATGTGTTTAAATGATATATAGTTGTGGCGCTTAGGGACATCGTTTGGGGGTGACCTGGCAGTGCTTGGTTAATGGTTGGACTTGATGATCTTGAAGGTGACTTCCAACCAGAATGATTCTATAATTCTATATCCTGCCATCCTGTCTCAACAGCAGCTGCAACAGAAGACAAGCATGGATGAAGAAGCTGAAGATAATAAAGCATAGCCATATTGTACACATGGAACAAACAATGAAGTTAGACCTGGGGTGATTTATGAATGGCTCTTGAATATTGCTGAGACAGAGTCAAGAGTGTGCTGTTAACTTTCCTGTAATGTAAGCAAGAGATGGCATCCAGACACAAGTGAGAACCTAAGTTTGTAGATAGGAAAAAGTTGGGGCTGAAGCAAGGACAACTGTGGAGTAGTTTTTGGTTAGCTGCTGCTGTATAACAAACTTTTACAGTTCGGTCTGCAGACCTCTAACCTGTTTCTCCATCAGTGAAGAGGCACTATTTCTCCTCTTCATGTCTTCCCACAATCTTAATCTATCACAGTCACAGCAGTGGCCTGGTTTTCAGTGGTAAAAGATATCTTTGAAACATCAGTCTGGCCAGCTGAGGTATTATCATCACTAACCACAGATGTTATGCGTGGCTTAGCATCCAGCTTTGAGACTTATTTATTCCCTTTCTTGTGAACACCTGGTTACACTTCATGGAGAAGACTTGCAGTGGTAGGTGGCAATTTTCTGAGGCAGAGAGTGGTTGGGAAATTGTGCATATTAAGGAAGTGAGTTTGTAGTTCCTGTAGATACAGGAACTGTACTCTTGTATCTTGCTGTATCCCTTCCTCAATCTCTTGGAAATGCTTTTTGCCATGCTAGTAGAGGAATACTTGAGCTAGAGTGTATCTTGGTGCATGGTACATGATGGGGTCCCCTATAAAACAAAGCCAGCACTGACCTCTGTCTTTGACCCACAATGAAGCCCAGTGTTTAGGAGCTGCATGTGTCCTGGCCTGTCTGCATAACATAGTTAATAGTGGCCTCCCTTCCTCTTACCCTCATAGTCCCCTCCCTTGTGAGATGTGTAAAATGGTGCTGGGTCAGAACAGTGGTAGCAGACTACACTTGCTGCACTATCCTTCCTGGAGAGTGAATAACCATACAGAATGTAATGAGCATTCCACTCCAGACTTTATTTCTGATATCCACTGGGATCAGTACCTGTAAAAGTTTATAATATGAAAGAACTGGAGGATCCAGTTTGTCTTTCCACTATACAAAATTGTGACTGGCTCCTTAGCTATAAATTAGAACAGGAAGCAGGAGAATTAAGCTTCCCCTCTCAAAACGGACATCATGGTCTGCATGCCATACAAGAGAACAGGTTTACAAGCATGTAATTCTGTTATTAATGGACATACAAAGCAAGTAAATAAACATTTTAAACTAAAATTTGAAAGCATTACCTATTCCCAAGCTGTATAATAACATATAATTGCAATGGAATCTTGGTTTGTTTTAACATCAGGAGGAAAAAGCTAGAAATTCATTTTCTAAGCTTATTAATTCAAAAGCTGTTCTGACTCCCCTTACCTTTCTTCATTTCCCTCATCTGTGTCACACAGCATATGGAAAACATTCAGCCAGGCAAGGAAAGAGGAGCAATTGAAAGTGTCTTCATCCATGTGAGTAATCTCAATGAACTGAGCACTGAACCTAGTAATGCACAGAGCTTTTTTGATGATGATCAATTGGAGCAACAGCAAATTGTGCACAGGTTTTATGGTGTTTTTCTCTGATGAAAAGGACTTTGACATGAAGAGTCTCAAGGCATCCAAAATATCGCAGTGTTAAAGGGGTGAACATAACTGCTTCCTCTTCTACCACAAATATCCTGCATGGCTTTGCAATGCATGGGATCTTGCCCAGCACTCTGCAACAGATTTATTAGGGGATTTTATGTCTTTCTTGACCTCTGCTGACTCACAGTTTGTCTTCTGTGTGAGACGGTTCCTGTGCTGACTCCTCTGGACAACTGGTTTACATGGACAAGATTTTTGCTATGTGATGAGTAAAATTTCCCACAATACCTGAATGGACAGCAAGGATCCTCCAGAAAGCCCTGTTAGACTACTACTCACACCTGACCTAGCTTAGGGCACCAGACAGAATCATAGAACTTACTTGTTCATAACACCAGAAGGCTGTTTGGAAGACATTTTACAATCTATTTAATAATGTAAGTTCATGAAAGACTTCTTAGTGCTATGGGGAAGTTAGTCTGTAGTCTTACAGCACATCTGACAAAATCACTGAGTGAACTTAACAGAGGTCTAAAAAGAATGGGTCAGCAGACAGTGTTTTACAAAAGGTTTTAATGCAGATTAAATTGATTATTTTAAATGAGATGAACAAAGTATAAGACTTTTATGAGCCATTTATTTTCTGCCTTCATGCTTATTTAGCTGTCGAAAGACTTGCTCAAGGCATATATGCAGCAAGGGTACTTTAATATAATTGTTGGTTATACTATAAATGAACAAATCATTTCTTTCCTTAAGGAAGATGAAGCAGAGAATAAACTATATACCTCACAAGAGAATGAAAATTTAGACAAAAGCTAAAGAAACTTGAGAAAAGGGTGATGAATCATATAACTCTAGGTCATGAAGAACTGTGTAAATCATTGAATTTTTTTCAGTTTAAAGTCAGTTTTGAAAAATGAGGAGAAAAGAATTGTTTCAAATTAACCTCAGAGGTATTTTTTATCTGGAGAAATAGAAAAAAAAAAAAGAAAAAATGGTTTTGCATTTAGAAATATGAAAACAAAAGCCTTTTATTCATTCTAAATATAGAGGATTAATTTTGAATTTGACTACTAGTGTTATGTATATTTTCATTTTTAAAAGAGGGCAAGGTATCTTAGAAATAAACACTTATTTATAACTACATTTGCATTTTGTATGCCAGTGGATATCTAGCTGATTTCCCTGGTCCATCAGATGCGGTTTAGAGGAAATGACTGAGGTTAAGGTCTGCCATTTTTTGTTTATTTATAAAAATGCAGCAGGATGATAAGCATAAAGACCTGTGTAACAGTCCTTTTACAGATATGCAGGCCACCATTTAACTAGGCAGCAATAAACAGCACAATTTTTAGGTATTTTGAGATTACTACCTTTTGAAAAGTTACTTTAACAGTTTATAGTACTGCTGGTTTAGTATAAGAATTTAACCCTGTAAAGAAAAGCTAAAGTGAGCTCAGTTCCCTCTGGATCTGTCACAGAGCTAAAAAAAGGGTCTGTAACTTCCCTGTAAGAGAATGAACTAGAATTCGGGCTGTGCTTCCTCTCTGTCTTTAAAGCATTACTCCTTCAGCCAGCTGGACCATGACCCAGTCAGTGCTTGCTGTATTAAATGAAAACATTCACAAGACATCAATAGTCTTAAGCCAAGTTCAGAAGAGGTGCCATGTGTGTCCATTCAAAGAAATGCTCCCTGAGCCCTGAAAACTGAGAGGCAGAAAGTCTTAACCCCAATGGCTTGGCAATTTGGAGTCTCCTTATCACCTTCTTGGCACAATTTATTTTTTCTAAGTATCAGATATATATTAAATGAAAGCAAAAATTATGCATCTTAGGTTCATGTTACATATAATAACCTATCTGTTAGATGTCTCTGAATTACTGTCACCTGGACACTGGACAGATATTTGCATGTTAGAAGAAATTCTGGAATGAAGACAAATGGCCAGGAGGAAAAAAAGGAAGAAAGTGTTTGCCTTTCAAAGCCAAATCAGAATTTTCTTCCTGTCAAAGTAATGGATATAACGGAAAGGCTGTCACAGTGTTAATATAAATAACACTAGCTAATTTGAAAAAATATGTAAATGAAAGAAATTGGAAAAACTGATTGAGAGTGTTAGGCACCCCATTCATGGCTTTTCAAGGAGAATGTATGAAAACTGAGGTTACTTATTAAAGAAAGTAATTAACTGGACTGCTTGGGAAAGACATGCTCAAAAGTACAAAAATGTACTCTTTCCTGTTACATTGCTTTCCCTCAAATAACTTCAGGACTTTGTGCTAAATTGTTCTTATTGACACAGAGCTAGCTAACTGCTCATCAAATTGGGATGCTATTTGAACTCACCCTCTGACAAATCAAATACTTCATGCATCCAGAAACAGCTTCCAGAAACTGGAGCTGAATGCTGGGGTCCGATGCCTTGCAAAGCCTCCTTCCATTAAACACTGTGACAGATTAACACAATGGCAATCTCTGCGATACGATGGAAATCTATATCCCAGCCTGTATTTGAAAAGACTCCAATGAGATGTTGAATGAGGAATACCCTTGCTGAAAGGCAACTAATTAACTGCCATTAAGAGATGACCTAACATTTAAGATGATTGAAATGTTTATGTGTTTTTTATGTTAATTGTATTTTGGCCTTTAGATAAAGGGCTGTGTTGCAAAAGCCAAACTAGTCCTGTCCTGCAGTTTTGTTCTGTAATTATGCACGATAGAAATGACTAAAAATGGCTTAACTGATTTGTTAGATTGAAATTATATAATATCAGGTTTTGTTGTAGGCATAATATTTTTTTTTTTTCTGAAAGAACTGTGTTTTTCCCAAGTTGTGTATATCAATGTGTAGCTTGCCATTTATTTGGAGGAGACTTATTAAAATCAACATCTTCCTGAGCCTATCCTTTCCTTCTTGCATGTATTTTTCTATGCATTTTGTTTCTGACATGTTTTCCTAGAGCTAATTAGACAGAGCAAGAATGGTAGTAGAATTCTTTATCTTTTTTCTTTCTGGAGCACAGAAGAGATACAGTCATTAAGATTGAATCACTTGTCCATTTGAGGAATGTTCTACTATTTCTTCTCAACTGGAACTTGGTGTATAAGCTGAAGGGTGGTGGTTCTATAGCTCTTATACTTATCTAGCTCATATATCAGTATAAAGGTGCATTGACTTTTTTAAACCCTGCTAAATTTATTCTGACAATAATTTTGTGTTAGTAGGCTCTGTGCCTCATCTATAAGCTATGTAAAAGTATTTCTGTTTATCAATTTGAGCTTGTATCTTGTTTTATTGAACTCCTCCTTCTTCTGAAGATGAGGACAGTAGGTGCTAGATATCTGATTTATATTCTCTGTAAATTCACTGTGAGATTTTTCTAGGTTTCTGCAATACCCATGTTCAGTCATGTCTTCACTAAATGGAACCAACCCAATCTTTTAAATCTCTTCTTCTGTGGAAATGACTGTGTTTCCATTATGTATTATACATAATATTTCCTCAATACTTTCTTCACCCTTCACCTTCAGTGATCTCTTTTCTGAGATATGGTGATGCAACTGAATGAAAAATGTCAAATGATATCGCACAAGCAATTTACACAGTGATGTTATGAACTTTCAAATATTCATTCCCTATTCATTCTTTATGCATATGAACACTTTCATTTATGCATTTATTTGTTACTTATGCCATACAATGAATAACAGTTTCACTAAGCCATCTGAAGTGGTACTGTACTAATTTTATTATTTCAGTCGGATTTTTTTTCCAGAGTGGTTACAGCTAATCTCAAATACAAGAATATGTGAGTAGTTCTGGTTATTTCAATGTGTATTATCAAGCATTTGTCAATAATGAATTTAATATCTGATTAAGTTAGTTCTTTCTATGACTTACTCATTGAACTATTTTTAATTCTGATAAAAAATTGTGATTGGTAATTTCTCAGTCAACAGTTTAAGTTGTTTTGTATTGTTATAAATTATATTTATAAATTGTTATATTAAGTTGTTTATATTTCAACCTTCAATTGTTCACCAATTGCTTACTTTGACTATTCATTAACTATTATTTGTGCTTCCTGGTAGGCCTTTTAAATTAAAAGTATTGTTGCTGTTTCCAGCTACACTAATAATGTTTTTAGGCAGGAACACAATGCATAATGAACATAATGAATAATTCTTCTTTGTTGCAGCGCGCCTCCTAGAGACAGAGGTTTCTGT